>NC_090726.1:150578461-150623461 GCF_036898095.1 Palaemon carinicauda | reverse complement strand
CGAGTGAAAGTTGCTTTGTATGGCTTTTGATGATTTTTCTAAAATGCGTTAAGCAAACATCATCGAACTGCGCAACAACACGGCAAACCTGAAGTTTCTGTGGGTGATGCTTGTCGATGAAATCAACAACGTGTTGATGATATGCCAACATCTGTTTTATTTCCGCCGTACCTAAGATTTGGCCTACCTCCTCGATCTCCTCCGACTCACTCAACTGCGCTTGGAACTCATCATGCTGCATGGCTTGCAACTCCTTGAGTTCCTCGGTGGTGAGCTCTTCATGATGCTCATCGACGAGTTCGGTGATGTCATCTTCATATACCTCCAGACCCATGGACTTGCCAAGGGATACAATCTCTTCGACGTCTTCCTCGGCGGCAAGCACTGGTTCATTCTCGGGGCCAAAATCTTCAAAATCTCTGGGAGCAACAGCATCAGGCCAAAGCTTCTTCCAAGTGGAATTCAGGGTCCGACGAGATACTCCCTCCCAAGCCTGATCAATGATCTTTAAGCAGTGCACGATATTGAAGTGGCTCCTCCAAAATTCACGCAAAGTTAAGTTGGTGCTTTGCGTGACATTAAAGCACTGCTTAGATAAGTGCTTGGTGTAGAGCTTCTTGAAATTCGAGATGACTTGCTGGTCCATGGGCTGGAGGATATGGGTGGTTTATATATCGACACAATATATAACTTCCTAGAATTATATGACTGAATAGCTTCGTAAATATTCATGCTATTAAAAACCGGGAAAGTCTTTCAGACTAACTAAACACATATACATACATATATATACGTATATATACACATAACACATATACATACATATATATACATATATATATACATTTGTATTCGTCGATGATATCATCCTCGAGTCCGGGGGGGTGAGCGGGTGCATTGTCCAAACAAAGTAAGCACTTCAAAGGCAAATTCCTCTCCTGAAGATACTTCTTGACAGCAGGGCCAAAAACTAAGTTTACCCATTCCACAAAGATATGCCTAGTAACCCAAGCCTTAGAATTAGAACGCCATAGAACATGTAGCAGGTCTTTATTAATTCTATGTGCTTTAAATGCCCTAGGGTTTTCGGAATGGTAAACTAACAGAGGCTTAATTTTGCAGTCCCCGCTGGCGTTGGCACAAAGCGCAAGAGTCAATCGATCCTTCATTGGCTTATGTCCAGGCATTTTCTTCTCTTCGGCGGTAATGTACGTTCGACTAGGCATCTTTTCCCAAAACAGACCGGTTTCATCACAGTTGAAAACCTGCTGCTCTACGTAACCTTCCTCCGCCACGATGCTTTCGAACTTTTTAACAAAGTCTTTAGCAGCCTTAGTGTCCGAACTCGAAGCTTCTCCATGACGAAGAACTGAATGAATCCCGGTCCGTTTCCTAAATTTCTCGAACCAACCTCGAGACGCCTTGAATTCCTCCGTCGTAGGATCGGCTGAACTCTCCCCCGCGTCACCCCGAGAGCGCGCCGCCTTCAAGTCATTGTAGATAGTGCTGGCCTTCTCACAAATGATCGTTTCCGTGATCATATCGCCAACAATCTCCTTGTCTTTGATCCATATTAACAAAAGTCGTTCCATGTCTTCAAGGGTAGGGCTACGACGTTTGGAAATAATCGTGATCCCCTTCGAAGGTTTCACTGATTTAATGGCTGCCTTCTTTTTTTGATCGTCGGGATCGTAGACATATTCCGGCCATATTGTTTAGCCAGATCGCTAACATGTACACCTCGCTCATGCTTTTCTATTATTTCTTGCTTTAATTCTAATGAAAGCATAGACTTCCTCTTTTTCTCACCACTACTACTACGTCCTGAACTGAAACTAAGCTTTTTAGGACTCATGATTACGGAACACAGAAAACAACACGTGAAAAAGGATAAAAAACACTGTTAAAACTGAGTGAATAGAGGACAACCACACGACGCGCACGAGATGAGAGGACTGATCAAGGTGACGCTCGATTGGCGTCCCTCCGATGTGCTGCCGTCTAGCGGCGTCAACAATAAACGACGCTGGACGCTTTCGAGAAAATTCCACGCGTACGCGTAATGTTTACTTCGTATGTTGGAGCAACACTTCGGGTGTCGAGACAGAAATTTGGTCGAATTTTACTTCGGATGTTGGAAAATTCGTATGTCAGGACATTCGTATGTAGAGGTTCCACTGTATATATATATATATATATATATATATATATATATATATATATATATATATATATATATATATATACACAGTATATATATATGCATATATATATATATATATATATATATATATATATATATATATATATATATATATACATATATATGTATGTATGTATGTATGTATGTATATATATTCAATCCGTAGTTTCATAGCCATGGGTCCCAAGAATGTTGCTGATGTTCAAGGAAAGAAGAATAGGATGCTTTCTCTAGAGACGAAGCTTGAGATAAATAAGAAATATGAGGCTGACATGCAGTTGAGTGTGATCAGTAATGAGTATCACCGAAATCTGTCGACAATAGGTACCATTTTTAAGCAGAAGGAAGCCATCAAAGCAGCAACACCTTCCATGGGCATGACTTTTCTTTCAAGTAAGAGGAGCCACATCCATGCTATGGAAAGTTGTCTTCTCCTCTCGATTAAGGACAAGAAAATAGCTGGAGAGAGAATCACTGAGACGATAACCTGCCACAAGGCTAGCGCCATGTTCGGTGGTCTCGTGCATGCTGAGGCCAAAGACAACGCAGGAGAAGGGACCTAGCAGTAGGCACCCCTAGAGTTGAAGGCTTCACATGGGTGGTTTGAGAAATTTATGAGATGGACTGGCATTCATTTGGTGGTACAGCTTGGAGAGGTTGCTAGCTTGGAGACGAAAATGGCCGAAGCCTATGTTAAGAAACTTGACCAGTTGAATCTTTAATCTTCAAAAAGGCTACAGTCTCCAGGAAGTCTTTAACTGCAACAAAACTGGGCTTTTCTGAAATAAATGCATCTTCGGACCTTCATCATGGGGGAAGAGAAGATGTTGCCTGGGCATAAGCCTGTGAAGGACAGGCCTATCCTTGCACTTTGTGCTAATGCCAGTGGGGATTGTTAGTTCATGCCTTTACTGGTGTATCATTTGGAGAGTCTTCGAGCCTTTGAGTTCCACAAAGTGCTAAAGGAGAAGCCTGGTGATCTGGAGGGCTAATACGAAAGCCTGGATAATGAGACTGTTTTTCGTCAAGTGGGTAAATCTGTTTTGGTCCGTGTGAGAAAAATTATTTGTAAGAGAACCAACTTACCTGAAATGTTGGCTGCTGTTGGACAACACCCCTGCTCACCCTCCTGCCCTCGAGGATGATATCCTTCTAGAATACTGTACTCATTTATCAAGGTTCTCAACCTTTCACCGAACACCACTCCTCTCCTCTAGCCCATGGACCAGCAAGTGATTTCGAACTTCAAGAAGCTCCATAAAAAATCACTGACAGCATAAACGTCACCCTACAGTAGGTGAATTTTGGAAGGAGCATTTTGATATTGTGATGTGCCTCAGACTCATCGTTCAAGCTTGGGAGGAGGTTTCAAGGGGCACCTTGAACTCTTCGTGGAAGAAGCTGTGGCCTAATGCCGTCTCTGCACGAGACTTTGAGGAATTCTACTTAGGACTAGCTGAAGCCGAAACAGTTGACGTTCCTGAACTTGTTCCATAACGTGAGGTTGAGGATATCGTTTTACTCAGGAGGTCCATGGGTCTGGTTGTCGTTCATGATGACATTCATATGCTTCTCGAGGAGCACCAAGAGGATCTTAGGACAAACAACCTGGAGTTGGAGACCATGCAACTAAACATCATTCAGGAACAGTTCTCGGGCGGCAAGGAGGAGGACAGAGATACGACTATGGCAATGGCAGAAATTAAGGAGATGCTTTTGTATTATCACAAACTGGCAGACTCCATAGAAAAGAAACACCCCTAAAAGGTTCACACAGGTAATTTTTTTTTTGCGTACTATAATGACATTTGCATAAGTAATTTCAGGAACATTTTAAAAAGTAGGCAGAAACAAGCTGCCTTGGATCCTTATTTTTTAAAGAGACCATTGGTAGGCCAAACTGATCAAAAAAAAAAAAAAAAAAACTGGAAAAGTGGACGGGAAAAAGAAAGTGACGAAATTTAGTAAGTGCAAAACGGAAAGTAAAAAAAAAAAAAAAAATTAGGAAAAGAAAAATGAAATTTGATTTTAAGTTTTTCTTGAAGTTTTGTTAATGTTTTCAGCCAGTTGTTAGTGTGTTTCGTAAAGTTAAGTGATAGTGTTTTCTGCCATATGTTAATGTGTTTTGTAAAGTTAAGTGATAATGTTTTCTGCCGTTTGCCCTCCTTCTCTGCCGAAACTCTTGCTTTCGGACATCGCTCCACTCGAAAGGTAAGACTTCACATTTTCGCATAATTTTTTTATTATTATTTTTCATTTACATTAATGTTATATTCTAATATCTACTTCATTTACAGGTATTAACAGTTATGTTAATTATATTGAATAGTTCAAATGTATTTGGCTTTATTTCATTGTGGTTATAGCTTTATTAAATTTAATGTGGTGTTTCCATAAGGCTTGGAACAAATTAGATGATTTACATGTAAAACGCGACTCTCTATACAAAAAAAGTTACGATACGAAAGCTACTCCGGAATGAATTAATTTTGTATCCTGAGGTAATACTGTATATATTTATTTCTACAAAGATGCAAACTTCTGAGCCATACATATGGGTAAACTGCTTTGTGCAAGGATCAAAAGGGTTTTTTCTCACCTTTCCTCCTCACAACACTGTTGATCGCAAAGTAAAGAGGGTGTGCTCTCACTTCCTCTCTACGATCGAGCCTTTTACATTCATCTCGCCTACTCTTTTAGTGTTGAGTGCTCTTGACTTTTGTTTTTTTCTTTATTCACGGTCACTCGGGATAGCGACCCTAGTGGTATCCTTATAAGTCGAGCAGACTTAGAAACACATCCTTTTTGTCCCTCTTGCTTACACAAGAGATGTTCAAGGGAATCACCATGTAAGAACTGTAGGGAGTGGGCTTCCTCCCAATAGGAGAGATATTTTTCTCATCGCAGGAACTTTATGAGATTTTTACTTTATTGCGTCTCCTCCTAACAGAAGTTAGAGACGAATCTCCTATGCAGCGAGAACTTCCCTTTAGTTTTTCAGGTTTTGAATTCCCTGAAAGTTTGATTACAATAGACGACACCCATAGTAATCGGTATAGTGTCGACTACACACAGGGAGACCTTGACCCATCACTTGTAAAAGATTCTTGCATTGAGCTGGCACTTGTAAAAGATTCTTGCCTTGAGTCAGGTCTCAGTAATTAATCATGATTACCTAGAGAATACATTTAAGGGTAGAAAGCACACTCACATTTCCATTAGGGGGAACTCTAGAGTTGCGACAGATTTTCCCCTTAGTCATGAAGTAACCTTGTTGGAAGATAAATTTTTTCCAATCTCCACACATTCTCACGAATTAGATTTGCTTTTTATTTGTAGGGCTCCTAAGCTAAGGTCTCCTCTGCAGAGTCTTAAGAACTCTTTAATGGCTTATGATAAGAGGGGTTGTATCGCTTTTCATAATTCAGTCAGGCTTATCGTTCACGGAGACAAAGCTGTACGCACGGCCTTTACTACGCATGATGACATCACTACTCCCCCGCCATCTCTAAGCATGATAGAATTTCTTCACCTAGGACAACATGAACTTGAAAGCAGCTCCTGATTATCTTGTTTTGCCTAGATCTCCCTCCTTCTATGAGTGTGTTTAGTGGAAGTCCATATATGTCAGATTGTGCAGATAAGATTGTTCTGCTCAGGAAGTATCTCCAATTAGGGCTATGAAAGCCCCTCTGCATTCCCATCAGAACCATAGAGTAGAGCATGCCATTCACCCTCGTACTGAGGCAGCCTTATTGAAAGACACTTATTACCAGTCTCCAGTTTGAGATAACAAGCAAGGCCTGCCTCATACGCTTAGGGGTCTTTGGTAGAGGTCTCCTCATAAGAGTTCCCACGACGTGTCAGAATTTTAATGACATACCATCTCTTTATTAGGGGTTAAGTCAGACTGTTCGGCTATGTCCATCCCCAAGACTTGGTAATGCTAAGCTGCCCTATATCTCCTAATCCTAATAACGCTTCAAAGTCTGGTATAACAAATCGTGCTTTACCCAGAATTTTAGGTTGTCAGGCAGACTGAACGCTCAGAATAACAAGTCTGAACATGCCTCTGTCTCTACACGTGGCGATGTCACTGTATGCACCACCATCCCAACGAGTGAGGTAAATCCTCTGCATCTTGGGCAGGTCAACAGGGCTGAATGGGTTTTCACTCCCAAATATCATGATGTCATAAAATGTGCCGCCATTTTCATGCGTGAGAGTATTCCTCCGCAACTTAGTAATGCTAAAGCTCAACATATCTCTACCAGAACCCCACAAACTTGTTTAAGATCAACACAGGGTTGGTAGAGCTTCACCCCACTACTTTAATTGTTCCCTCTCCTCCCTGAGTTTTCTAAACTTCTGGTTAGGACACGGAATGAAAAAGCCTCGACTTATGTTGATTTGTGGATGATCTCCATATCATTTGCTGGAGCTGGAATGGCAATGGTCGAGAGAAAACTACAACTTGCAATTGACAAAATTTTTCAGTGGGCTGATATGAATGAGTTCAAGTTTACAACAAACAAAACTACTATTGTCTATTTCTGTTGTATCCGGGGATTACATCCAGATCCGGATATATACATGATAGGTCAACGGATCAAATGTGTAGGTGAAGCTAAATTTTTAGGATTGATTTTCGATTCTAGGCTTACATGGGTTCCTCACTTAAAGGCGTTGAAAGCTAAATGTCTTGAGACACTAAATCTTTTAAAAGTATTGTCCCACACATCTATTTTAAGATTATACAAGACCTTAATTTTTTCCAAAATTAGTCATGGGTGGGAAATATACTTCTCAGCCACCCCAAGCCAATTGAAGATGATAGATTCAATACATCATGCTGGTATCAGGTTGTCCACAGGAGTGTTTAGAACCTCGCCTATCCCAAGTCTCCTTGTTGATGCTGGAGAGTTACCTCTAGAACATTACCGAATGTCTTCCATTATTCGGTATTGGTTTAGGTTACAAAGACTCCCTAACTCTTTAGCCTTTCAGACTGCAAGCCTTGTAAGGCACTCAACATACTTTGAGTTGCACCCAAAATCTCCTCATCCTTATGGCTTTCAGGTAAAATAATTATTAAAGTCTTGATATAATTAGAGATAAGGTGCTTCCATTTAAGATATCATCAACCCCTCCGTGGAAATTACCAGATATCTTTTTGTAAATATTTTATTGGTGTTAAAAAAATGACTGAATTAGAAGCTAGGTCTCTTTTTATATAACATGTTGAAGAACATAGGGAATCAGCTTTTATATATACCGACGGCTCCAAATCTGATGCTGGCGTTGGTTTTGGAGTATATAGTAGCTCTTTTAACTGTAAAGGTGCACTTTCTCCAATGTCTTCCATATTTACTACTGAATTATATAGCATAATAACCGCTATTGAGAAAATAGCGGTAAAAGAGGAGGGCACTTTTACCATTTATAATGATTCAAGAAGTTTCCTTCAAGCTTTAGAAGGTTTTAATTCTTGTAACCCTTTAGTTTTAAAGATTTTAGAGTGGCTTTTAATTATTGGCCTAAAAGGTATAACAGTTCGATTTGGCTGGGTTCCAGCACACGTAGGTGTGTCTGGAAATGAAGAGGCAGATTCACTGGCAAAGAGTGCTGCAGCCGAATTGCTACCATGAAGGTATCCCATTCTCTTTAATGATTTTTTTTTTTACCAGCAATTAAGAATTCTATTTATAACAATTGGCAAAAGCATTGGGATAGTTTAACCGAAAATTAGATGAGGCAAATTGCGATTGTTATATCCCCTTGGAGGTATAATGGGATGCCCTCAAAATGGGAGATTACTCTTTGTTGTCTCCGCATTGGTCACACTCGGATGACACACGAGTTTCTGCTGGCTGGCGGCTGACACCAACCATATTGCGACGACTGTTTGATACCCTTGACAGTGAGTCATTTTTTGACTGAATGCCCCACTTGTAGCATAGAAAGAAATAGATATCTATTTGAGGCTTGTGGTGAGGATGGTAGGTTCATCCTTGCCAAGATCCTTGGATATAATGTGTCGTACAACGCTAGTGGTATTTTTAAATTTATATCAGAAACAGGTCTTCTTAAGGCTATTTAACTTTTATAATATATATATTTTTCTGGTTTTAATTGAATATTCTTTTAATCTTTATTTATAATAAACAATATTGACGTCAATGACCTTCGATGTCAGAATGCCAAGGAACTTCAAATCATTTATTAATTGACGTTGATAGCAACCTTTGTTTCATGATAATGGCAAACCTATTAATCAACATGATCAGCCATACACTAGCTCCTGGCTTGTTTTTCATAATGCTGAAATCATGCGTTCTACAGAATGCCATTTTATCTATGGTAGATAATTCCTCGCAAGTACAGAAAACAGATAAGGGTGCAAGGAAAGTTTCCCTCTTCCTATGAGTCACTCCCCATCTAACACAGATGAAGTGACTTTTGGTAGACGACTTAGACGTGGCCCACATCATGGGCGTTCTATGTGGCAAAATTTTGGTAACTCTTTTGCCTCTTAAACTGAACTTTGAGAGACTTCGTTTCTCCCGCCTCACACTGCGTTGCTATAGGTCAATTTTCTTATAACGGGAGTAAGCTGTACTCCTCCCGTTCCTTTTCTACCTCCTTTTCCCATCACAATATGAATGACGGAAGGGAAAAGAAGGATGTCATTGGAAGAGTTAAAAACTCAGTTATTGTTGAAACCAAACAACCAAATTAGGACATCATCATAATTAATGACCCTCTAGAGAACCTCTATGCGCACGCTAGTACTAGCGCTGCTGATGTACTCCCCCTTGAGGTCCCGATGCCAGGCTTAGAAGCCTCGCACTTTATTAACTGTTAGCATAGATTACATCTCCACTAACTATTTTGATGAGGATTGCAATTTAATGAATTAGTCCCCAGCTTTAGACGGCCTCTTTCGCAGGTGTATCCTAATTCCGGTTGGGGGCAGGAAAGGAACCTGGTTTGAGCCTTCAGTTCCCTCAGCATTGTAGTATTGGTTGACAAACCTTTGGGAGGTGAGAATTCTTTTAGGGCGATTGTTACCCCAAAGCTTCTACTAGGGTATCAAATTTGAGGAGAAGACTACTTTTTCAAACCTTTACCCCTGTTCAGAAACGATCGTGACAGAAATATGGGGTGTTTCAAATATGGGCCGTTTTATATCTAAGAGTCTGTAATGCAGCCAGCCCAACCCAGTGACTGTCAGAAGACTGACCATTAACAGAGTCCCCAGCCTTTTTTTTTTTTAGAAGGAATGATCTTCCTCAAAGCCAGATATCTTGGATGGCAGAACTTGACTTCTCCAGGAAAATAATTACCTGTTCTGAGAAGTAATGTCTCCGCTAGATACAATTGTATCCTCAGTATGAATGGTGTTAAGCATCAGAGTGGACATGATAATTAAGAATATAGCTAAATTTTGAAGTCGGAAAACTTGACCTCCTGTCTTTCTTGTCCATCAGTTAAACTGGACTTTGGTACTTCCTCTCCATTTCTAGAGTCTAGAAAGCCTCTCCAGGAAAGATAAAGAAGTCACTTCGTGATAAAAGACTTTTAGAGCAAAAAGATATGACTTTACTCCTGTCAGGCGAGGCAATGGAAGTTTACAAGTTGGCCTAAATTAGATGCCCCCTAGCGGAATGAAGTCCTCACTATCTATGAGTAGGAACCAGGTATGGTTATGAAAGCTGTCCTCCATACCTCCTAACAAGGAAATCTTTGCCTTAAATAATTTCTTCTCACGAATCGTTTAATTTTGCCAGATATTTTTTTAGCCACTATTTTCACCAATACTATGGTAATAGTCAATGTCCTCCTGTCTTGATTCCGGAGTATAAGACCAGGAGATTTAAGGGAGTCAGATGGATACCACAAATTCTTATGTATAAGAAACGGTCCTCGGTACTGGAACTCATGATAAGCCCGAGAAGACCGTCAGACCGAGTAAGCTATCACTCTTAAACTAGGTTGCAGTAAGTTTGCTTGATATATCACAATAGAAATCTAACTGATGTCTTCCCTAGGAAGAGTTTAGTCAAGAGAACGTGGACTATTCAGGTTAAATAAAACCTTTATACTCGGGGATACTCTAGAGTTTGGAGCTTTTCCAAAACTTCTTATTCTCGAATATGGATGGTTTGAAAATTTTGAGAAACATCCCATATCAGTCTTTCAAGTTTAGATCTATATCTGGAGCTTGAAGCAGGTCTTGTTTGAGATAGATGGAACTCTCCTCCTCAGAGGAAATTTCGACGCCCTCGTTACCAAGGTATCTAGAGGACAGACCTGTCTCCCAGGAGAACACCCTCCCCTCTTCCTATTGAGTTATGAGAGGAAGGGACTTATTATCTCACGAGATTGTCATCACAATCCCAGACAGGAGGGCTTAAGTCAAGGATCTGACACTTTTTCCCTTGGCTTTACTATATTACTAGCCAAGGAAATCAAGTCTACAGTACCTCCAGGATCTTGTTACCCAGAAAGCCAATTCAGAAAATGCTATATTTTTGGGGGATACCATATTCTCAATTTGATAATGAAAAACCAGATCCCGAAAAATTTCAGTTGGACTTCACAATCATGTCTCTCAAGAAGTATTTATGAACAGGGTGCTTCAACCCCTCTGCCCAAAGATACCATGTATCCCCTTTCATTTGGTGTCCACAGATCAGAAGTAAAGTTCTTCGTCAAGACCTAACCCTAACCTGAAAACTCAATATCCTCATGGGAAGCGTTGTCAGGCACCCCCCCCCTCCTCTCGATTACATTGCACCAGTGGACCTGCCACTTTTTCCCGTTTCTAGTTCATTGAACAAAAACCAGACTCTAGTTGGAAATAATATCAGATTTAACTCTTTCACGATCTTGTCTCTGAAAGCGGTTGCTGGCTATGCAAACAACTAGTTACTATGTCCTGTAAAGCAGTAGAAGATTTCTCTGGAGACATGTTTGTGAGCTCTGGCCGCTCCAAAAGAAAATATTCAGAAAAATTTTCTCTCTGGTTAAGATAAACTATCAAGAGAGCCTATACATCCTCGGGAAGTGTTGCTAGCCCCCCCCCCCCCTCGAGCACATGATATATGTGGGCTTGCCACAACCATAGCATTCTGCAAGACCACTTGGTAGTACAAGTCCTCAAACACCACTTTGTTTGTGAGCTGTAACTGCTCCAAAAGAAAGTATTCAGAAACACACTTTCCTTCTGATTAAGAGAAACTATCATGAGAGCCTATACATCCTCAGGGGAAGCATTGCTAAGGGCCCCCCTCAAACACATGATACATGTGGGCTTGCCACAACCTCAGCATTCTGCAAATCTACTCTGTAATACAAGGCCTCAAAGCTGGTGAATGGAAGGGAAACCCCACCTTTACTGACAATTATCTTAAAGATGTCACATACAGGTTTTTGAACACCCTCTCAGTAGGTATTATGGTTGCAGCGCAACAAATAATCTGTCAGCTCTCATGGAACATGTGCCGGTTCTAGCCTCAGGCCTAATTATTCTCTGCATTATATGGTATAATGGACAGAGGTGGATGGTGATCTTGATTGGACTTTAATCCTTCCATTGGTTTTCAATCTAATGCAAGTAAGAATACCTCGAATTTCTTTAGTATTTGATGATATACCGAAATTGCATATTTATTATGTAACACTTGATGTTCATACCATTTCACCCCTGGAAAACTTTTTCTTGTCTCCTTACGAGCCAGCTACTCTGTTCACTGGCGTTTCTCTTTGCTCTCTTGCTATTGCTTATAGTAACTGTATCTGAGAGGATGGGTATACCTCTCAATGTCACTGAGACTACTCCTGGAAAGAATTTAAACTGAACATTGAAAGTACGGTCTTGCCTCTTTACAAGCTAGCTACACTGTTCACTAATGGTTCTTTTTTATATCTTGTTATTACTAAGAGTAATTGTATCCTTCAGAGAGGAAGGGTATACTTCTTAACTTCATGAAGACTTCCTGCCTCCTAAGGAAGACTCCCATATAACTGACTCAAAAGTTTGTATCTACGTAGGAATAAACTACAAATTTTGATACATTTTGTATTTTTCCTCACTATACACACCCGAGTCATTTACCAAAGTTCCCACCTCAACCGCCTCGCAATTCTTCGACCAAGTGAGTGTTGTGAAGAGGCGAGGTGAGCAAGAACTCTCTTGCTCCCTGTGCATGCACTATGGTTGCCCAGCAACAAAGCATGGTGCAATCAAACCAATTTTTTGATTGGCCATTCATAGAAAATATGACTAGAAATAACCCTATATAAATGACTCAGATTTGTATAGCTAGGAAAATTGTATTAAAACATGTTGTATGTATAAATTTTTTCTGGTCATACAGAGTTCTTCTCATCCCTCGGGTAGGGGGAGAGAGAATAGTCACTCTTAGTGATAGGGTGATACATGTGTGTGCATATTGAAATATTTGGCCGTCATTTTTGACTGATTACATACACTAGTAGTACATAATTGTTTTTTACATGAATGAAAATATTTTTTTCCCCACTGGTGGACTGGATAAAATTACTTGTACTGTACCAATATTTATTGTAGCGTAATGTTGATCTTTCCACTTTATAAGAGTATTGGTAAGATTTTGAGTTTAGTGAAGTTGGAAATGAATTTAAGGAATGGTAAAATAAACTAAAGTAAAGCAAATGAATGAATGTTGCCAAAATTGCAATGATACTTATGTTACTTTATCCTCTTTTTGACATGCTAGTCATAGTGGACCCATTATCTTGAGATACAACAGGTAAGTGTAAAAGTATTTGTGGAATATATATGTATTATTTGCTACAATAGAGTGGACTGGATGCATATGGTAGATATTTTATGCAAAATTTATCATGTAATATCTGGATGTAATTTCCCCACAACATGCTTTATGCCAATTATCCATCAAGTATGTCATGGTATTTATTTTTTATTTTTACTATATTCTTTGTTAAATCTTTTACATTATTGTAAAAAGGTATTGTAACAAAATATATATTAGATCTGGTAAAGAAGGATTTGGCAGAGGTTGAATAATCCTTCTTTCATAGTGACAGGTGGTTATTTACTATGTGCACTGTTTCTGTTATGCCATGAAGAAATTCTGCCCATAGGTGCTTTTAAGTAAATGATAGTGCAAAATGTTGACAGAGTAACTGTACTAAACTTCTAACGTTTTCATCGAGTAAGGTTTTTGAAAAATCAAAGGAAAATAATATGGTTGTAAAGGCTGACAGTGTTGTTAAATGAACAAAAAGACAGAACGTTCATAGGTCCTGATGTAAAAGTCAAGGTCTGCAAGATTAGTGCAGTTTTATTTATATCTGACCGTTAAATTGATACAAAACACTTAATATTCAGTTATTTGATTCAATTTTTTAAACTTTACATGAGGGTAATCTGGGTTATTTCAATTTTTGTTTTTGACATTTTGATTTGGGTGATATATTCACTCATTAGCTTAATGGTTTGTAACTTTGGTTCATATTTTAGATATCTTCTTAGTTCTTAGTCAAATACCACATCTTTAATTTGGAATCAAAGGAATTATTTTATCAAAAAGGATGTTTGTGATTATTAAAACAAGTTTTAAAATGCAGATTTATTTTTCAGAACAGTATTGTACCAGGTAATCATGATAAGAATGAAATGATGTCCCCATGATTTATTTAATTGAATGGGTATTGCTTTTGGTTTCATGTACAAAATAATTGTTTTAAATTTTTTATTTGTTGCAAGCTGCTGCTTTTGAGTTTGATTGGATATGCAGATTACTCTCTCTTTTATATTGTACTACAATTATTATTCTTATTTTATTGGGTGTTATTTTCTTTAAAGGAAAAACATTATGTAAACGGACCACTGCAGTTCATTCATGTTCTAGTGTTGTATTTTTCAAAATATCATTGATGTATTCAAGGCATACAACTCCATCAACACAACTACCACCACCACCACCACTGCCTCCTCCTAGAAGTTCCTCTACCAATGCATCTAAAGGGCCTGCAGCTCTGTCTTACACTTCCTCGTCCCCTAGAAACTTAATGGTACCAACAGTGATGGTTAGTAGAGCCAAGTCTCATGACTCCAATCTCAGATCTGCTGATCAGCATCCTAGTGTAAACTTGACTGAAGGCAGTCCAAACCTTTCAAATTCCAACTGCAGTGGGATAAGAACAATTTGTCCTGCCAGACACCAGAGTTTATCACCTGCCAGATCTCCGCAAAACCTGTCACCAGCCAGACCTAGAAATTTATCTATAGGGGGTCTTCAGAACTCCTCAGGAGAAATACAGAACTTTCATTATGGTGTTTCACAGAATCAACCAACTGGAAACCATTCAAACATGCGAGAACAGAAAAAGAAGCATCTGATTCTACATTTGCCGCCACCCCACAATCACCCTCCTCACCATCACCACAATCAGCATCACCGTCATGGCATCCATCATGATGGCCTAAGGGAACGTGGCCATAAGAGGTGAACGGAAATTTGTCATGGCTTTGGGATTTCCTGATTAACTTTTATTAGAAGTTATGCCTGGTGTTTTGGTTCTGGTATTTTTACATAGTGTGAAGTTAATGCAAAAGTCATTTTATTTACTGTAGGACAGAGCTTCATTTCTAGTTTAGCTTACACTATTTATAACTAATGGTATAATATCCTTGTAATTGTCATCAGTCTTTCAATAGTTAGGGAGGAGACCCTCTTTCAAACAGGTATTGTTGAGGGTAATCGGCGCCTCAGGGACATTATTTTATAGGAAACCTTTTCATGTTTCTTTTACTTTTTTTCATCGTTGCTGTATTCTGCCAGTAATTCTGCACATCACATCATAGGTGGATAGATGTAAAACATTCATTGAAAAACTACTTGTTTACTTCGAAACAATGTACATGAATGCAAATATAATCTAATGTCTTTAGAAAGTTTAGGGAATAGTTCTAAGATCATTTTACAAGTCATAATCAGGTGTTACTCATTGTTGCAACATTTCCACCAGTAAACTTTTACTCTGTTCATCATAAGATACGATGTAATACTGAAGAGCTGATGCATCCACTATTTATGTAAAATTTGTGGTAGGTCTTGGTCAGTGAATGGGGTTGTGGGTAGGGGTGTTTTGTTAGCTGTTGTTATCACATGGGCACAAGAAGTACTGTACCTGCTAATATTAGCCGAGATGGGAATATGGCTAGGTGAACTGTTATTGTAGTTGTTAATCACTAGGTAGTTGTCGGAGTTGGTGATGGATTCTGAGATAGGCATTGGGTCACTTAACCTGCTTATATTTGTGTCAGCTGAATATTCCAGTTGATTACTGGAGCATTCTCTGGGGGTGACAGAAGATTAGGCGTGTTGTTATCTTGTTTATTGTCATTCTCCTGGAGTTCATCGAAGTCAATAGGGGTATCCATAGCAAGGGTTGGCCAGCTCTCCTTTGTCAGGTTGGCAGAAGAAACATTTCTTGTCTATTATTCAAGGTCAGTTTCTCCTGCTGGGTTGATTGCTTCTAAGATCAGAAGTTGCCTCCTATCAGGGGTGCTGCCTATGACTTGTGCTAGTTACAAGATTTCTGAGTAATATCCCAATTATGTGCCTGTATGAAGTAGGCTTTGATGGCACCTTGCTGGACATAACAGGAAAAGACTGTCCTGTCACATCCGGCAAGGTGTCATCAAAGCCCACTTCCTACAGGCACGTGATCAGGAAATTATGAATGAAAATATTGTAACTAACAATGTCTTGGGCTACGGAACACCTGAAGAATAACAATGAAAAAAATAACAACCTGCTTGATCTTGTCACCTTCTGTGAACCCTTCAGCTAATCACTTAGAATATCCAGATGACACAAATGTAAGCAACTTATGGGACCCGTTACCAACTCTGACAACTACCGGGCCAGATTCCTGTCTAAGCTAATCCTATCAGGTACTACTACTTTTGCCCTTGTGATAACATCAGCTAATGAAACAACCCCCACCCCCCTAACCAAGACCAAACACAAATTTCACATAAATAGTAGATGAATCGACTCTTCTCTTCAGTATTGCATTGTGTCTGATGATGAACAGAGTAAACGTTTACTGTTTGAAACATTGCAATGAATAACACCTGATTATGACTCCAAAAATGATCTTGGAACTCTCCCCTGAACTTTCGAAAGACATCAGATCATATTTGTATTTAGGTAAACCGTTCTGAAGTAAAGAAGCAGTTTTTAATGTATGTCTTTATATCAACCCACTTACGGTGAGATATGTAGAATTACTGGCAGAATGCAGCAATAATGAAAAGAAAACTATAAGAACCATTGGAAAGGTTTCCTAAAAAATTAATATCACTAAGGTAGCAATCACCTTGAAAAATACCAGTCTTTCAGAACTAAATTTTCAGTGGAACGCTTAAGAAACAGCATTGAAGCCCTAAATAAAATGACTTTGTATTTGTTATTTTAACCATATTTTCAGTATCTGGTTTTGTGACTGGTTTTTGCAGAACTAATTTTATGTGGTTGTTTGAACTTGTGTATATACTTCAGCTTAAGATTTTTATGCAGTACACAGTTTATCCTGTTTTTATTTATCTTCCTTTTTATGGATACAATAGTTGATAACAAACTGATAGAATTTATTTTGAGTTTATCATACAAATTGTGTGATTTTAGATTAAGGGGTAAAATTTTTATATGATTTGCATGTACAGTATATAAATGTGATTGAAAGTAAAAAGCAAAATAGTAGGATTTGATTAAAGGGATTGGAAACGGTATGTCTTATATTTATAGTATAATGGAGAATGCATTATCATATGAATTTTTAAGATTCATTTTTTTTTTAGAATCAACCATTCCCATTTTTCTTGAAAATTTCATGGGGTCCAGATAATTCTGTTGGCACAACTATATTTCTTTAGCCTTTATTCAATAATTGTTCCTCTCTGGCTTTTCTGGATCTTCTTTTTTCAGGGCAGCTACAGTAGTTTGTGATAACAGCACCTCAAAACAATGATATTAAAGTAGTTTTGAAGAAGGGAAAAAACGTATTTTTTGGGGGAAATGCTGTGTGGTCTTCATGGACTTTAAAGAGTAGAACAGGAAATCCAATATGACGTGATTACCATAGAAATATTTTATCCCCTGCTTCAAGACCTGAGTGTCAATGTGTGAAACACAGACTCAGTGTGTATAGAGGAGACCCTCAAGTTCACGCTATTTTGAACTTGACACAGCACCTCACTAACTGAAGGTTGTCTGCTATGAATGACATCATGCGGGGCATCCTAGAAAAGAACCATCCTCTTAGTTATCAGCGGCATATCTATGTTGCAACAAACCCTCCACTACCATTCATGAGTAGCCATTCTTGTGGTAACATTGTATCTGGTTGAGTATTTTTGTAACTTTCAAGATTAATATGAAGCCGAATTCAAGTGTTTTCTTCTTTTTAAAGCCTAAGTAACAAATATAAAGCATACCTTGTATATGAGCCCGCATTTGAGTAATCATGAGTTAGTTTACCTTTTGTTGGTGGGTCACCAGCATGGTCAGTTTTGTTAACATTCATGCATGTCTGTCCCCTTCCAGTAGCATCTTGGTTCATGCCCTCCATACATTTGTTGCTGTGTTTCTTATAAATTCATAGTACATTCCGTTATACATTAACTGTCCACGACATGGAGTCTCTTACTTTGTAATGGTAGTAATGGTAAAAGGAGGGTTGTTGATTGCCAGTGCCATTCAGAAACTTCATTTGACGAGTCGGTTAGTTCCAATTATTACATCAAGTTATGGATTACATATAGGTTATCATAATCTTTATTGGAGGTTGTTTGTCTGGGTTAATGGTGAATATTACATATAATTGTAACTGTATTTACAGTACTTGGTATTGGAGGGTGAGAAGAGAGGTATGATAGAATCATATATTGTGCAATTTTTTTTTCTTGTTTATTTAAGAAGGGGAAGGCTCACATTAGTTATAAATATTCATTGGGTCTGTTATATTGCCAGTGTTCAGAATTGTAAAGTAAATTTCTTATGCTCTCTTCTTTGAGGATTCTTCTACTCTCAGGTACTGAAATTAAGAGTGCATGGTGAATCTCCATCCTTCGGTTCTTCATGACAGGGATAAAATTCTAATTTCCCTGGATGTTTTTGAAAAGCTTTGTGTCATACTTTTGACAAGCACAGCTAATTATGCATGCCAATTAGTGTAATGTTTAGGAAGATTCCTGCTCCTGCTTATCTTATTCCTTCAACTTGATGGAGCATACTGTATTAGCTCATCCATTTTCATTTCATATGTTCCAGCTTGTTGACATGTGTTTTATGCTTGAGACACTTAAGTATGCCCTGCAGTTTGCTGGGTTATCTTCAGGAATTTTGCTGAAGATTGATTGAATGGTGGTTCACCAGTTTTGGATTTTACTTCAAGACCTCAAGACCTGTTTGCATTTTTATGTTGGCTTTAGTAGACTTTATTTTGAGGAATCCAATGAATTAATTCTCTCCAGAGTTGCTGCTTCAGTAGAAAGGAACTGAATATGCAGCCTTTTTGGATTGATCCAACAGGTCTAGGTGTGTCTTGTATTTCAGAGGTCCTCTAATGGACTTGTACAATGAAGTGGCTTTCCTTCTGACTTGGTAATACTACTCCAGTCAATTCTTTAGTGCAAGACAAAATTAAAAATTTGTGATTATTTTCTTTGATACAAGTCTACTCTTAAAGATTTTTTTTCATTGATGATATATCGCAGCCCTCCACCCATTTTCAACCAAAGTTTACTTAATAATTTCAATTCCATGGAGCATTTTTATTCTGTGAATATCAAACAATTTTGATACTTTTCTCCTTTCGGCTTTGGTAGATCATCATTATGTGAAGTCTGCTCATTTGGTTTTACTACTATCCATACCACTTGGATTCGTCAACATCTTTAGGAAAAGATTGCATTCCTACTTCTATGTGAGTTCACAAAGCTTTTGGGTCTCAGTTTGTTGGTCCTATTGTTGTATCAAGATGAGCTTCCTCTGCATAGAGTTATCTTCCCCATCCCATTAACTATTGTAGTTGGGTATAGTTTTCAAATGGACACTACATAAACATGATTATGGCATTACATGTTAATTCTTAAATTCCTCTGATTTCCAGATAAGTATTCCAGTCCTATTCTTGATTCCTTATTCTACTTTGAATCTTGAATTTTTTTTTTACAAAACTTTGCTTGGGAGTCCCCTGTTACTTTTAGGTCTTTTTTCATCTTGTAAGCATTAGCAGTTCAACGTGCCTCTGTCTTGAGTTGCTATATAGTCTTAAGTTGAACAAATTTATGAGGTATCAAATTAAATTTTTCAAAAACATGTGCATCTTGTTCATACCTTATTAACCCTTTTACCCCCAGGCTATTTGGAAATTTCCAACCCTTAACCCCCAGGGGGTTATTTTTTTCCCAGCACATTTTGCAGTATATTTTATTTAAATTGTTCTAACAGGATTAATTTTTGTCACAGAGAGGTCAGGTTGGTCTCATTCTCTTGGAAAATGCCTGAATTTTCTCAAAAAATGATAAAAAATATGAAAAAAAAAATTTTATAGCATTTTTTTTGCAAGGACGTACCGGTACGTCCATGGGGGTAAAGGGATGGCTTTTGTGAAACGTACCAGTATGTCCTTTGGGAGTAAAAGGGTTGCGAACAGTATAGTTGAATATCAAAGTGTATATGTTAGTCCATGAAAGTTTCTTGATTCTTTTTTTCATTTTGTAAGTGAAAAGATTTGTCTGAGATTCCTGTGTTTACATGAAAGCCATGTGTGAAGTAATGGTTTGCATTAAAACTTGTCTTATTAAAAAAATGCTTAAATATTTAGTTAAATTTGACAGAGTAATTCACCTTGAAAACCAAAAATTCTGGCCCTTGAAAGAATTGAGTTGTACCACTAATACTCAGAGTTGTAGGACTCTTGTAAAACTTAGAAAATGAGGAAACATTTTGATGATG
Source organism: Palaemon carinicauda (assembly GCF_036898095.1). Taxonomy (NCBI): domain Eukaryota; kingdom Metazoa; phylum Arthropoda; class Malacostraca; order Decapoda; family Palaemonidae; genus Palaemon; species Palaemon carinicauda. The sequence goes on along the minus strand of NC_090726.1, from coordinate 150,603,217 downwards.
TATAGCACTCAAGTCCCCTCCCTAATGAAAAAAAAGAGGTATTGTGAAAATTTTGGTGTATATGAAGATAATATACTATTTCAACATTTCCAAAGATGTTTTGTTAATGTTTTGAATTGTGTTTAGCATTGCTTTGTTTTTTATTTAGCATGAACTCTATAATAATTACTGTCATCTTGATAACAATCATCACCCAATCATTAATATTTTATTGTTTTATACTAATGGGCATGTGGTGTATGGGTAACTAACTTTTCACCTTCACAATATATTATGAGGGATATTTGCTTTGTGTAACCAACAATATATTATACAGTAGTACAATATTCTTTCTTAAATTATATAGTTGTTTATTTTAGAAATAATTCCAGATTATTCATAAAAGACTTGGAATTTATGACAACTAGTGAAGTACAGTAATATATTAAACCGAGTCCATTTGTTGTTATATTACAGTATTGTATTGACCTACGACAGTAGCCTATTAAATGTTTATCAAAGTATTTGTGACATATTGTTCATATCATAATGGACTAAAGTGGTTTTATCAATTTTTAGAAATTGTTACTGCATGTGTCTTCCATATTCAGAAATATTTTTTTTTTCTTTTTTTTTAAATATCTGAAGTAGTTTTGCTTCATCTTTGTTTAAATAGTTGAATTGATTTGTGTTGCAAGAATCACAAGAACTGCCTACAAAATATTTCTTGTAATTCTTTGAATATCTTCAGGAATGAAAAATTACAAGAATTGTTTTTCTAAGACAGTTATCTGATAAAGGTATCCTCTATGATATTAGAGGCTGGAATTGCTTTGATGCATTGCCTTGGGGCCAAAATTGGAGGATTTACCTGAATCACTCGCCACGTCCATCCCACAATTTACTGGTCTATTGCTCACCTACATTGCTTCATATATTCACTTATTTTGTTTTTATTGTTAACAACAGTATCATGTTATGCTACTATATTAGATGCTGACAATTTGAAATTTTATGTCACTTCAAGTCATTTGGCAACCCTGGTGGGTAATGTGTGCAATCACTGGAAATTGCGACCACTAAGGAAAAATGTTCAGTGTGTTTTATGTGTTGATCGCAATTTTAGGACCAGTTGCTCTTCTCATCTCTTTGTTAGGACTGACAAGAAAATATCCATCATGGCGCATTTAGCATTGACCTAGCACATGCCACGTTCCACCAATTGACCTGAGACCATAAGATTTCCTAGATGCTGGCACATCGAACTATGCTATTCCCATTGCGATCGGCCCAGTTGTTTTGCTTCCAGATCTGAAAGTGCTTGAAGACACCCATATACTAACATCTTGGGCTCAACTTTTCTTTCGCCACCGTCTCAATAAGAAATTTCCGGATCTATTCTTCAAATTTTGAATGAGTGATTGATTGGTTCTAAGGGCCACGATTAAGATTTAAGTGGCTTATATAGTAGTAGTGAACCCAATACTTTAGATTGTTTTACTTATTTATTTTAAAAGTTGAACACGGACATTAAAAACAGTAAGAAAATATAATGATTATTCTCCCTAGATTAGATACATTATTATTTGATATACTGAGCAAGAATTTTCATTCTCTTTAGGATATAAACAGCAACTTCATGATGAAATGAAACAAAATTATAAAACTGAAATTTGTGATATACTATGTTGAGTTGTGAGCTTCCTGATGATATGTCAGAATGACCATCTGCTTTGAAAATTTGAGGTACTTGTAATGATATCAAGAGAGGATGAAGGGAATTGGATTTCTTTAGTTCACAAAATGTAATTACCCCAAGTACCTGGACGTTTTTACAAATGTGGGAACACGAAGAATCTCTTAGGGAAAATAAAAATAGGGCGTTCACTAAGAATAAGGGCTATTTAGTGGGAACAATTCGAATTCATGCCAGGATAGGTGAGAATGGAGAAATATAGAGGAAATCAGAAGGGACCATATTGGGTATTTGTTGATTTGGAAAGAAATCATATGAATGAGTACCAAGGGAAACTTGTGTGGAGATGAATGAAAGAGAAGGGTGTTTCTGAAGAGTATATTTGTTTGGTTCATGATATGTATGCTGAGGCAACCACAGAAATAAGAAGCTAGGTTGGAACTACTAAAAATTTTTAGGTGAGAGTTGGCATCCTCCACGGATCAGCTGTTAGTCCCATCATCTTCAACCTTGTGATGTAATGTTTGCTGAAGTCATTATTTTAGTATACCTTACCAGAGAAGGAGGTGGATTGAAGGTAGATAAATAAAGATAAGCTAGACAGACAGAATATCTATGAATTGGAAGAAGAAAATATAGGGCACTGTATAATTGGGCTCAGATAAATACCTTGAATTAGAAGTAAGAGAATATGGATATGGGGATTCAGAATTTAGCCGCAAAATTTAGTGTGCTTGGATGAATTGAAGAAAGTCCTCAGAAATTGTTTTTAACAAGAAGACCAGTGCAAAGGATAAAGGAAAGTTCTATATAGATTTAGTTAGACAAATAATTGTTTACTAGGCTTAGATGTGGACAATAAAGAAGGCCAAATATGGGAAAATGAAAGTGTCAGAAATGAGAATGTTGAAATATGCAGTCATGAGAAGAGGTAGCATCAAAAAGAATTTAGAGTAACACTCAGAGTAGTGGAAGTATCAAAGAAGATTCAGCAAAGACTACTGTACATTAGTTTAATCATGTTATTTGAAGAGAAGAAGACCATGGAGATACATGGAAGGAGGATTGAGGAAAAGCCAAAGTTTATATGGAAAGATAATAGAGAAATGCCATTTATGAAAAAAAGATTAAAAAAGCAAGGTATGCTGGACTTCGGGTAGAGGGTGTTAAGAAGCAGCAACTGAACAGAGATCCTTTCCCACTGAAGATTTTCAAGGGATATTTTTAACTCTTTTATTTTTTTAATGGAAAGTTCCAAACCACCCTCTTTTTCCAAGGAGTACTGAAAATCTGCCTCTGTGGGGGGGGGGGGGTTTAGTCCCATCACTTTTCAAGGGAAATCTGTGGGGCTACCTATTCCTAGTGGAGATTTCTACTTGATCCTTTTCCGACTGATATTTTCTTCTCAATACCCTAGAGGGAAGGTTTCTTATCATTACTTTTCAAGGGATTTTTACAACTTTTTCCTGAAAAGGTTTCAACACAACTCCTTTTCAAGTGGAATTTATAGAGCTACTTTTTCAGAGGTTTCAATCTTACCCATGTCTGAAGATGTGATAGAGGCAGCAAAGCAGGAATTTTTGGAAAGGCTGTTAGATGCAGTGACAGAAAATTTTTTTTCCTTGGCATTTCATTCATTGTCGTTTTGTACACACTCCACAAATCCATAGGAAATATGGGATCTGGTTTCTGAATGGTAAGATGACCCTAATAGCTTCATGATAGTCCTAATTGGAGTGGTTTCTGATAATATGGTTCTCTCTAGGTGACCATGCCTGATCCATGCTAGTCAGGAAAGATCTGCTCAGACAGCTTCACTTCGGACTCCCACTTGCTTTGGCTGATGGCATTGAGAGATTCAATTGTCTGATCTAAGTAAAAGGGTTTTCAAAACCCTGTAGGTTTTTAATTTTTTTAATTTTCTCGTCTAGTCAGAAGCCCACAAGTTTCCTGTATCAGTATTAGTGGGTAGTCGACTTTAACTGGTGTAAGTCTAGAGGAATATTAGGTACCAGAGCCCTTAGACAGTACTATCAAGGTTTTCTGGTTCCTTAGATATCTCAAGAACACTCCAGTTTTATCCACCAAAAGAAACCTCTGTCTTAGCATTTGTATTAAGACATACAGGACTTGATATATCCAATATTCCTCACATCACAGATTGCATAAGATTTTTTTATAATTGAGATAACTCCCAACTCTAATAAAATCTGGAACCTAGATATAGTGCTTATGTATTTATCTGGTCCCTCTTTCAAGTCCATTTATTCTGTGGGTCATTTATATAATGAAGGGCATTCGTTCCTCTTACCAGACTCACAAGCAAAAAACAATTAAAAAACCAAAGGTCTGCCCTGACATGCATTTGTACCTGACCTAAACTCCGTTGAGGATGGAGCAAGACCCGAATGAGCCGCCACAAGCCCTAGATGGCTTATTTAAATAACAACTCAAAGTTTAACAACAAAGTAATGAACCATTCTGCTATAAAAGAAATATTGTGTTTGTGGCTCAGTGGAAGTGCAATTTTGTGTTTATTGCATCATGTTTAAAAAAATTTTAAACTGTGCTGTGCTTAGTTTGTAAGTCTTATTTACAGTAGGGTCCCGAATTATGCGAGAATTTGGTCAATCAACAGATCCGCATAAATGGAAAATCGCATATTTCAAAATATATAAAAGGAATGATTCTATTAGGGCCATGGCAAACAGCAACTTGCCTATTCGAATGCCTATTCAAATGTGTTTACTACCCATTTTCAGTACTTTCTATGTACTGTACTGTATTTTTTATATTAAATTGTTCTTATAAATACATCAAACATTTAAAATATTTTTAAGTTTTAATAACTTGAGAAAGATGAAATTACAACCAGGACAAGTTTTAATAAGTTTAAGTCATATCTATTGTATAAGACATCTGGTGAAAAGCTTTTGTTGTATCATTGAAAATCCAAAATTAACGAAAACGAAGGCGATTTTATATCATGTGTTTCATAATCACACTAAAAAGCACAATGAAAAACAGTAACCATTGTTTTGTTTACATTCATCTCTGATTGTTACGAAGAAACGAACACATTTACACATCTGTGTTTAGGTTAGTTTTTGTAGCCACAGCTATCTTACCAAGTATTGATTATATGATGGTTTTGTTATTACCAATGTTGTTTTACTTCTTTGAACTTAAAAATAAATGAAATGAATGCGATTTATATAACGCTCCATCGTCGATCAAGGTGATAACTATTGATATGAAGAGATTTTGATAAATATGTTATTACAAATATTTTGATTACCATATCCATATTAATTCCTACATATGTAGCGAAACCTCAAAATCAACAAAAGCAAATTGCCGCTAATGACAGTATGATAATTTACGATAATTGTAAACAGTTACGAGAGGTAATTGTCCATTCCATATCCAAAATACTTTTCTTAACTTCAGTTATAAGTCAACTTGTACCCACCTCAATGGGACCATCTGCAAAAAAAAAAAAGAGAGAGAGAGAGAGAGAGAGAGAGAGAGAGAGAGAGAGAGAGAGATGAGAGAGAGAGAGAGAGAGAGAGAGAGAGAGAATAATGATAGTTTTAAATGTACTAAACTAAAAAATATGATAGGTTATAACACATTGATGCTTATGTAATATAACTGTATAGATGTTTTGAATAAGTTAAGAAATGGTATAAACTATACTTTGGTACTGTATTCGTATCCGCATATTCTTGAGAGCGGCAGCTAGACATCAGCTGATCTAATCACAGCCAAAAGTCAAACAAAAATAAGTCAGTACAGTAATACATACTCGATTTTTAAAACATCCCCGAAATTTAAAACAAAAGTATATAAATGTTTTCTTGAAGCACAATTAAATATTTAATTAGTAGCAATTTTCTAGAATAAAATGTTTCCTAAAAAAGATAGGGGTTTGCTGACGAAATCTTATCCCATATTTTAAGCTGCGATTGAAATGGATTTATACACGCTATAATTTTTTTTGTTTCATATTTAATTGACACTTTTTAAGAAAACCGATTTTGGTTTCTTCATCTATATATAAGTATTGTTTAACACGAGAGAGAGAGAGAGAGAGAGAGAGAGAGAGAGAGAGATGTGGTAATCATTTTTTTTTATAATTATACCATGTACTATATAAAACAAATCTTTGTAAAGCAAATCTATACTGAGAGAGAGAGAGAGAGAGAGAGAGAGAGAGAGATTTTCATAATTATACCCCAGCTTACGTGTGAAAACCTTGAACACCCACAGGGAAAAATAAAGTTTATATATATATTGTACTAAAAAATAAGGCTTTAATATACCATCATTAACACTACCATTAAAATTATCGAATGGTTAGAGAAAGATAAAGATTGCTGAGAACGTAACCACAATTCTGTTAACATTTTGTCAGCTGGACTCGCATAGTTAAAGTTGATTTCATTGTTGATATGGAATTTTTCCCTAAATAGTCTGTTTATTATGAAATTATGTTAATAAAATTTAAGGTAAATATCTTTTGGTAATATATATTATCTGGCACCGTATTTAGGGCTACCAATATATTTAAAAAGACAATAGATTCGATACATTTTGTGGTGCTTGACTCCCAGACTGTGAACAGCTTGCAGATACAGAAAAATTATTTTTGAAAACTAGCGACTGCACAGATGGGGAATTGCATAATTCGAACACGCATAATTCGGGACCATACTGTATAGTATTGTGATTGCAAGAGAAACCCCTTCCCTATCACCATCATAAGGCTGCAACAAATATAGGCTGGAGGTGATTGGATCACTGGTTAGGATCATTCTCTTTACTTTATATTCCTTCTTTACATGCATGTGTGTTTTAATTATTCCAGCTGCATATACCATTATCATTCTATCCAACTCAATTTGGTAAGCAGCCTGTAAATTTTGCTTAAGATTAATTGAAATAAAGCACATTTTTGTAATTTTCCCATATTTACCTAAAATCTATAGATACTCTCCCACCTCCCCACAAGCTAGTGGATTCAAAACAAACTGACTGCTAAGTAGGTATATGTCAGCACTGTCACAGTACAGATATAGTTGGAATCAACTCTTGGTCAGGCTATTTAAAATCCAGGAAGAAACTCTTTTCCAACATTTCTTGCTGAATGCTGCCAATTGAAGTATGTAGGCATTTGAATAGGCATTTTATTATTGGCTAAGTATTGAAATAATTTTACCATATTTTGTTTGGAATTATCAGTTAAATCTAGAAATTTAATATTTCATCAATAGGGATAATTTGTTTAATATGGACATTTGGTCTCTCAATTATAGGAAACAACAGAAATTCCATAGTTTGGCTATGTTACTATTTTTCTGTGGTTGAGGCCATGTTAATCTAAATATAAGTACAGTAATATATAGATTTATGATACATCAATCCTCATACATTACCCTATAGAGTACTGTATAGGAAGGCTAATCTCATGAGAGTGAGATGATGACCAGGGAATCTGTGGACAACTTGGAAATATTTGATCTGCTTAAAAGTAGATTTTTAATTTCTTAATTTTTTATATAGATTTTAATTAATTTTCAAGTAGCCTAAAACTTAAACCTCATCGCTAACATTGTGCTTATGTGGAATAACTATATTGTTTGCAGATAATATTATCAGATCTTTTTAGTTTGTATTCACAGTTCAGGGACAACTGGAGGAATAAGCTATAGATCTTATTTCTGATTACAAGCTGTTGTGTATTGTACTGATTACCAGGTTTTTTCTATTAATTATTTTGTTTTCAGATGAAATAAATACGTATCATATTGCGGAATGATTTTTCTATATTTCAAGCAGTTTCATTAAAACATCTTTAGTTGTTCAAGGTCAATATCATCTTTAGAAACAATTTGCTCTGAATTTGAGTACTGTATGTTTGCCATAACCCCTATGCTTTTGAAATTTATGAAGTTTTTATTTTACCATTTTAAAGTATGTACCAAGATATATTTTTCAATATTAAACTTACCCGATAATCATGTAGCTGTCAACTCCGTTGCCCGACAGAATTCTACGGGAGGGATACGCCAGCTATCACAATACTAGAAGGGGGTGTACTCACCAGCGCCAACTGTGGCCAGGTACTACAGTACTTCTTGTTGACACCTCCTCAATTTTTCCTCTGTCGTGCTTCCGGCAAGACGTTCTGGGATACGCTTATGATCTTGGAGTATTTTCACGGCTTTTGGTGAAGTATTTCTCTCAGATTTCGGCTGTCGCTTTACTGGAAAACTTCTATATTAGCTTAGATAGCTATTATTTAGTTCTGATTAATGGTTAACGATCTTTTTGCTTGATTTGGAATCCCCACTTGACTAACTCTTTGATTCAAGATGTCTGACATTTCACAAGCCCCACCCCATAGACGATGTAGGTCTTGTAATAGGCGTATTCCGAAGGCCTCGGTAGATCCTCACACCGCTTGTTCTGACTGTAGGGAAACTCCCTGTCAGTTGGAAGATCGATGTGAGGAATGCGCCGGACTTTCGGAACTTGATTTTGTCCGATTTCTTAAGTATTCAACCAAGTTAGAGAGAGAGAGAGTTAGGAGAAGTTCTTCTCGCTCTTCACTTTTTTCCTCACCTCATGATCCCCTACCTTTTCCTCCCCCTGTAGTGGCTACCCCCGAACCTACTATTTGCCCTCAACCTGATATGTCTGTTGTTTTGCGTGCCATTCAGGCTTTAGGTGACAAAGTGGATTCGGTGGTTAGTGATCATAAGTCTCTTATGGCCGAAGTCAAGGAACTTAAGGTCAAGAGTGCAGTGGGTGGTGATAGTGCCAGTGCTGTGACGAGTGCTAGTGTCAGTGCAGTGCCAAGTGCTAGTGTCAGTGTCAGTGTGGTGCGTGAGGGTACTTCTGTGCGTGCCAGTTGTCCTCCCAGTCCGGGACCTCTTGCAAGCTCCCAAGCCCAGGGGAGAAGCAATGTCGAAGGGCAAAAGGGTTCGGCAGGCCTTGATCGGCGCACAGAAGTATCCTCGGTGGTTGCGGGCGTGTCTTCCAGAGACCGTCACTCCCACACGCAGACGATTGAGCCCGTCTTTTGCTCGTCTGCTGAAGAATTGTCAGGGAGGAAACGTTGGACTCAGGTCTCAAGACCTCTCAAACGCAGAGTCCAAACCTCAAGAGCTCTACAACCTGGCTGCAGTCATTGGATCAGCTCTGACTCGCCGCAGTCATCAGTTGAAGGCACTCCTCCTAAGAGGAGTAAGGTGCTGCCACAACAGATCTCTTCTGTTAAGGCTTTGCCTCAGCAGACCTTAGTGTCTGCCGACCCCAAGTTGACTCTACTGCAGTCCATGCAGTCACAACTTGCGGTCTTGATGCGTGAGTGTCAGGCTGAGAAGGTTACACCTCCTCCTGCGATCGCTCCGCCTAACCGCAGTCCTGCCTGCCAGGCGTACGATGTTGAGGCTCCTCAGGATACTTTACCACGTTCTGAGTTTCCAGTTTCCGGTGGTGTGCAGCTACCTCCGCCTTCCTTAAGGCAACCTCAGCAATGGGAACAGGAAGCTTATACCTTACTTCCTCCGCTTCCAACTGCGGTTCCACCAGTGAGGCAACACTCTCTTGAGGTACAACAACCTCTCCCTTCCATGAGGCAGACATCTCAGCTCTCGCTGCAGCGACCTCAACACCTTAGCCTTGCGCCTCAGGAACCTCAACTCGCGAGACAAGTTATGCGTTCTGCGCAGCCTCTACCCCAACTCTTGCAGCTCACACCTCAGGAACCTCAACTCGTTCCTCAGGAACTTGCTACTGCGCATCCGCTCACCTTACAGCAAGCGCAACCATTGAGGCAAGCCACTCATGCCAGGACTCAGCCTCCTCCACCCATGCGCCTACCTTCTGCTACTGCTTTTGACCAGCCTTTGCAACCTGAGCCTCAGGTGTTCCCTCAACAGAGACTTGAGGAGGAAACCACAAGCGTTTTTGCTCCAGCCCGTGCTGATTCTGCTGTTCAGCATACCTTACCTCTCACCTCGCTACACTCTGGTGATGAGGTTTCTGATGATGAGGCTGCACACCTGGACCCCTCATCAGACATGGATGAATCCAAGTCTTCTCCGCCTCCTATTGACTTTCGCAAGGTCTTGGCTCTTTTCAGAGAGGTATACCCAGACCATTTTGTCTCTGCTACCCCCCGCTCTCCGCCATCTGAGTTTTCACTGGGCATGCAGCCAGCCAAGTCATCTTATACCAAGCTCGTCTTTGCGAGGTCCTCTAAGAGAGCGTTAAGAATTTTAGGGGAGTGGTTGCAGTCTAAGCAACAACTAGGAAAGACTTCGTTTATGTTTCCTCCGACTAAGCTCACTTCCAAAGCGGGCGTTTGGTATGCCACAGGAGAGGAACCAGGCTTGGGAGTACCTGCCTCTGCCCAGGCCGACTTCTCAAACTTGGTAGACTCTCCTCGCAGAACAGCAATGAGGCGCTCTAAGGTTTGCTGGACCTTCTCCGACCTTGATCACTTCCTTAAGGGTATCTTTAGAGCATTTGAGATGTTCAATTTCCTAGACTGGTGCCTGGGGGCCCTTAGCAAGAAGACCTCCCCTACGGACAAGGACTCAGCCATGTTCTTAATGTCCTGCATGGATAAAGCTATTAGGGACGGATCTGGCGAGCTTGCTTCGATGTTTGTGTCAGGAGTGCTTAAGAAAAGGGAGCAGCTTTGTTCATTCCTTTCCTCCAGCATCACACCTTGTCAAAGGTCCCAACTCCTTTTCGCTCCGCTCTCTAAGTTCCTGTTTCCCGAAGAGCTTGTTAAGGACTTGTCTGCGGCCCTGATACAAAAGGACACCCATGATCTTGTGGCTTCATCGGCTCGTAAGACTAAGGTTGCTACCTCAGTCCCCAGGACTTATCGCACCCCAGTGGCTGATACTCCTGCTACGAGGTTTATTCCGCCCTTTCGTGGTAGAGCCCCCAGCCGTGGAAGCTCCCGTCCAGACTCTTCCAGGAGCAAGTCTAGGAAAGGTTCCAAGGCTTCTAAAGGCAAAAACTGACTCTCCTCCTCTCCAGACAGCAGTAGGCGCCAGACTCAAGATCTTCTGGCAAGCCTGGGAAAAGAGAGGTGCAGACGCACAGTCTGTCAGTTGGCTGAGGGAGGGTTACAGGATACCATTCTGCCGCAAACCCCCTCTGACCACATCTCCCATCAACCTCTCTCCCAACTACAAAGAAAAGGACAAGAGGCTAGCGTTGCACCAGGAGGTGTTGCTTCTGTTACAGAAGAAGGCAGTGGTTATAGTCCGGGACCATCAATCCCCGGGCTTCTACAACCGTCTCTTTCTTGTGGCCAAAAAGACAGGAGGTTGGAGACCGGTGCTGGACGTCAGCGCGCTCAATGCTTATGTCACCAAGCAGACGTTCACGATGGAGACGACGAAGTCGGTCCTAGCAGCGGTCAGGCAGGAGGACTGGATGGTCTCGTTGGACCTGAAAGATGCTTACTTTCACGTTCCTGTTCATCCAGACTCCCAACCTTTCCTGAGATTCGTTTTTGGAAAGGTTGTCTACCAATTCCAAGCCCTGTGTTTTGGCCTAAGCACAGCTCCTATGGTGTTTACGCATCTGATGAGGAATATAGCAAAATTCCTCCACTTATCGGACATCAGAGCCTCCCTTTACTTAGACGACTGGCTGTTGAGAGCCTCCACGAGTCGTCGCTGTCTGGAGAGTCTCAAATGGACTTTAGACTTGACCAAAGAACTGGGTCTGTTAGTCAATCTAGAAAAGTCCCAACTCATTCCCTCCCAATCCATTGTGTACCTGGGAATGGAGATTCGGAGTCAGGATTTTCGGGCTTTTCCATCGGCCCCAAGGATAAGCCAAGCCCTAGATTGCATCCTGAGCATGCTGAAGAGGAACAGTTGCTCGGTGAGACAGTGGATGAGTCTCACAGGGACCCTTTCATCGTTGGCCCTGTTCGTCGAGCTAGGGAGACTCCACCTCCGCCCTCTTCAATTCCATCTTGCAGCTCATTGGGACAAGGGTTTGACTCTCGAAGCAGTCTCTATCCCAGTCACCGAAGAGATGAAGACCACTCTCTTGTGGTGGAAGACCAATCTCCTTCTCAGGGAGGGCCTATCGTTGGCGATTCAGACCCCCAATCTTCATCTCTTCTCGGATGCATCGGACTCGGGCTGGGGCGCGACCTTGAACGGACGGGAGTGCTCGGGAACGTGGAACGAGGAACAGGAAACGCTCCACATCAACTGCAAGGAGCTACTAGCAGTTCATTTAGCCCTATTGAACTTCAAGTCCCTCCTGCTAGGCAAGGTGGTGAAGGTGAACTCCGACAACACCACAGCCTTGGCTTACATCTCCAAGCAAGGAGGGACCCATTCGAGGAGCCTATACGAGATAGCAAGGGACCTCCTCATTTGGTCAAGAGGTCTAAACATCACCCTAGTTACGAGGTTCATTCAGGGCAACATGAACGTCTCAGCAGATCGCCTAAGCAGAAGGGATCAGGTCATCCCCACGGAATGGACCCTCCACAAGAGCGTGTGCAACAGACTTTGGACCTTGTGGGGTCAGCCGACAATAGATCTGTTTGCCACCTCCATGACCAAGAGACTTCCTTTGTACTGTTCCCCAGTTCCAGACCCAGCAGCAGTTCATGTGGATGCTTTTCTGCTGAACTGGTCCCATCTCGACCTTTACGCATTCCCACCGTTCAAGATCATAAACAAAGTCCTTCAGAAGTTCATCTCGCACGAAGGGACACGGCTGACGCTGGTTGCTCCCCTTTGGCCTGCAAGAGAATGGTTCACAGAGGTACTACAATGGCTGGTCGACGTCCCCAGGACTCTCCCTCTATGAGTGGACCTTCTACGTCAACCTCACGTAGACAGGTTGCACCCAAACCTCCACGCTCTTCGGCTGACTGCCTTCAGACTGTCGAAAGATTCGCTAGAGCTAGAGGCTTTTCGAAGGAGGCAGCCAGTGCGATTGCCAGAGCAAGAAGGGTATCCACTCGTAGAGTCTACCAATCCAAGTGGGAAGTCTTCCGGAGCTGGTGTAGAGCCAATGCTGTTTCCTCCACCAATACCTCTGTGACCCAAATAGCTGACTTCCTATTACATCTTAGGAATGAGAGATCCCTTTCAGCTCCTACGATTAAAGGGTACAGGAGTATGTTGGCTTCAGTTCTCCGCCACAGAGGTTTGGACCTTTCTTCCAACAAGGACCTTCAAGACATCCTTAAGTCTTTTGAGACTACTAAAGAACGTCGTCTTCCCACTCCAGGCTGGAATCTAGACGTAGTCTTAAGGTTCCTTATGTCACCTAGGTTCGAACCTCTCCAGTCAGCTTCCTTCAAGGACCTTACCCTCAAGACTCTTTTTCTCGTCTGCCTTGCAACAGCTAAGAGAGTCAGTGAGGTTCATGCCTTCAGCAAGAACATTGGGTTCACATCCGAATCTGCAACATGTTCTTTACAGCTTGGATTCTTAGCTAAGAATGAACTTCCTTCATGTCCTTGGCCTAGATCGTTTGAGATACCTAGCCTCTCCAACATGGTAGGTAACGAGCTAGAAAGAGTTCTTTGCCCTGTCAGAGCTCTGAAATTTTATCTTAATAGGTCAAAACCTATTCGAGGACAATCAGAAGCCTTATGGTGCGCAATCAAGAACCCTTCGAGGCCCATGTCCAAGAATGGGGTTTCGTATTATATAAGGCTTCTGATTAGAGAAGCCCATTCTCACTTAAAGGAGGAAGACCTTGCTTTGCTGAAGGTAAGGACCCACGAAGTGAGAGCCGTAGCTACTTCGATGGCCTTTAATAAAAACCGTTCTCTGCAGAGCATAATGGATGCAACCTATTGGAGGAGCAAGTCAGTGTTTGCATCATTTTATCTTAAAGATGTCCAGTCTCTTTACGAGAACTGCTACACCCTGGGACCATTCGTAGCAGCGAGTGCAGTAGTAGGTGAGGGCTCAGCCACTACATTCCCTTAATCCCATAACCTTTTTTAACCTTTCTCTTGAATGCTTTTATTGTTGTTTTAATGGTTGTTACGGTAGGCTAAGAAGCCTTCCGCATCCTTTTGATTTGGCGGGTGGTCAATTCATTCTTGAGAAGCGCCTGGGTTAGAGGTTGTGTAGAGGTCCTTTAGTAGGGGTTGCAGCCCTATATACTTTAGCACCTTTGAGTTGATTCAGCCTCCTAAGAGGAACGCTGCGCTCAGTAAGGAAGACGAACTTAAAAAAAGGCAGAGTAACGGTTCAAGTCGACTTCCTTACCAGGTACTTATTATTTCATTGTTATTTTGAGATAACTGATTATATGAAATACGGGATACTTAGCTATCCTTTAATCTTGTACACTGGTTTTCACCCACCCCCCTGGGTGTGAATCAGCTACATGATTATCGGGTAAGTTTAATATTGAAAAATGTTATTTTTATTAGTAAAATAAATTTTTGAATATACTTACCCGATAATCATGATTTAATTGACCCTCCCTTCCTCCCCATAGAGAACCAGTGGACCGAGGAAAAATTGAGGAGGTGTCAACAAGAAGTACTGTAGTACCTGGCCACAGGTGGCACTGGTGAGTACACCCCCTTCTAGTATTGTGATAGCTGGCGTATCCCTCCCGTAGAATTCTGTCGGGCAACGGAGTTGACAGCTACATGATTATCGGGTAAGTATATTCAAAAATTTATTTTACTAATAAAAATAACATATTTTCAAATTTATTAGATTATTTAATGAATCTTTTCCAATATTTATATGCTACATGTTTCAAGTGCAAGCTTTTTGACAAGAAAAATTGGAAACGAGTTTTCATGTAGTGTTTTGACTAGCCTCTAAATGTCCATAATGACTATAAATTGGAAGTGATCACTGAATTTTATATTCTGTAAAAGGTCATTGATATAGTACAGCTATTCATAGGATGTTTTTATCTAAAATTAGGGAACATTGCTAACCAAGAAACGTTGGAGGCAGCAGATATATGTTTATTAGCTATGTTTTCTAATAGATATTTTGATTAAGTTGAGTAATGAGACAATCTAGCAGTTAATGGTAAATAGCACACTAGGAGTTTCCCATTCTTTGGTTTTCTGTACAGCTGCTGTTTCAAGACGTCCCCCTTCCAGATTACGATAAGTGTTTGTTGTATTTTTCGTTAATAACTACACGATTGTTTAGCATTTCTTCTCAGTGATTATTTTAACAAAACTTATTGATCTTTTGATTATTTTAGCATATGTTGTATTGAAAAGAGATAGATGATTAGTTTAAAAATTTTAACTTTAGGTAATAGTTAATCTACGTTATTTACCGACTCATTTGTTGCCAGATACCTAAGTAGGTTAGATCCAGAGGATTCATTTTAGATATGAGATATCCTTTGATAAATACTAAGTAAGTCCATGAACTAGTGGTGGTAGGCAGTCCTTAAAACAGTGCCTTCAGATGTGCATTATCACTAAACCACACACAAAATCAAAGGAATATGAGGTTATTCTCCAAGTTTCAGGTAGAGGAAGTAATGCTTATTTAGAGGGATGCATGTGCTTAAATGGATCTTATGGTAAAGGTAATGAACAGGTATTTGACACAATGATGGTAAGTCTCAGAGGTTATGTTGCAGATAAAAATGTAGTCTCTAATTCATCTAGTGGTTCCTCACTGGGTTGCCCAAATTCAAGCTAGTCTGTGGCTCCAGAGTTATGATACAGAAGATGATCATAAAAAAGAAATTCCTACTTCCGGCAGTGTATGGACCATACACTGTGGGAAGTAGGAATTGCTTTTTCATGATCATCTTCATTCTCTCAGTGGCTAGTGTGTGGGAACAAAAATGTCGCCAGATACTGCTCTGGAAAGTATGTGGCTTGATCGCATTGAAAAAAAAATAGGACACCGTAAAAGAAAATTTTAGTTGAACAGTCTAATACTGCGGGTGGCAATACATTCGTTAGCTTGTCCAGAAGTTTTGAAAGGGTTATGGGTCGCCCTTACATATTCATGTTTGCTCCTTCACCAAGCTGTCTCAGCATATTTGCTACTTCACTTCCCATATGGAAAACACAATTTGTTTTTGGAAAATTAGTGAAATAAAACAACATTGGGCTGGTTAGTAGAGAATGCAGAAGATCTTGAATAGGCAATTCTTACTTCCTCCAGTGTATGGACTATTCACTGTGGAAAGTAGGAATTGCTTTTTCATGATTATCTTCTGCATTCTCTCAGTGGCTAGTGTGGGGGAACAAAAGGGTCGCCAGATACTGCTCTGCAAAAGTATGTGGTGTGATCGTATTGAAAAAAATTTAGGGCATTGTAAAAGAAGACTTTAGTTAAACAGTCCAGTACTACGGGTGGCAATACATTCGTTAGCATGTCTAGAAGTTTTGAAAGGGTGGTGGGTTGCCCTTTCATATTCATGTTTGCTCCTTCAACAGGCTGTCTCAGCATATTTGCTACTTCACTTACTATAAGGAAAACATAGTTGGTTTTCGGCAGTACCAACCAAACTCGGTTGAGTCCTTGTCAGGCTGGGAGGAACGTAGAGAGGAGAGGTCCCCTTTTTTGTTTCTTTTGTTTGATGTCAGCTAACCCCCAAAATTGGGTGAAGTGCCTTTGCATATGTATGTATGCATATCACATTTAGTTAAATAGATGAATAATTACAATCCACCTTTACAATTACATGGAACTGAATATTAAAAACAATTTTTTGAATGCTGATCTCCTGTAATCCTATCTTCGACTGCCTATTGTCACAGCTTGGATAGTGACTGGCTTGGGACTTCTTTTATTATTGTGAGTGTCATGAAAAGCACAGTACAGTAGATGAGATTTTGAAATGGCTCGTCTGAGCAGATTGAATTAGTGCGACAACCTTTTTGGACACCTGACCGCAGATGGTTCAGTTACACGGATCATTTTCCCTGCATCCCGAACAGGTCAAATAAGAGACGCTGTGGGTTACAGAACGCATGAACTTTCTTACACACCTGCTTGACCCTAGCAAAAATAGGAAATTTGTAAAAGTTTAGATTTTTAGTAGCTAAATAGAATCATCTGCTAATCTAAGGGATTCAGAACCAGATAAAACAACATTGGTTTGGTCAGTACTTGGTTGGATGACATCTTAGGAACACTACAGGCTTTAGATTAAATAGTGATAGGGATGTTTTGTCATCTGGTTCTGAATCCCTTAGATTAGCAGATGATTCTATTTAGCTACTAAAAATCTAAACTTTTACAAATTTCCTATTTTTGCTAGGGTCAAGCAGGTGTGTAAGAAAGTTCATGCGTTCTGTAACCCACAGCGTCTCTTATTTGACCTGTTCGGGATGCAGGGAAAATGATCCGTGTAAATGAACCATCTGCGGTCAGGTGTCCAAAAAGGTTGTCGCACTAATTCAATCTGCTCAGACGAGCCATTTCAAAATCTCATCTACTGTACTGTGCTTTTCATGACACTCACAATAATAAAAGAAGTCCCAAGCCAGTCACTATCCAAGCTGTGACAATAGGCAGTCGAAGATAGGATTACAGGAGATCAGCATTCAAAAAATTGTTTTTAATATTCAGTTCCATGTAATTGTAAAGGTGGATTGTAATTATTCATCTATTTAACTAAATGTGATATGCATACATACATATGCAAAGGCACTTCACCCAATTTTGGGGGTTAGCTGACATCAAACAAAAGAAACAAAAAAGGGGACCTCTCCTCTCTACGTTCCTCCCAGCCTGACAAGGGACTCAACCGAGTTTGGTTGGTACTGCTAGGGTGCCACACCCCACCCTCCCCTGTTATCCACCACAGATGAAGCTTCATAGCGCTGAATCCCCTACTGCTGCTACCTCCGCAGTCATCTAAGGCACCGGAGGAAGCAGCAGGTCCTACCGGAACTGCGTAACAATCGCTCGCCATTCATTCCTATTTCTAGCATGCTCTCTTGCCTCTCTCACATCTATCCTCCTATCACCCAGAGCTTCCTTCACTCCATCCATCCACCCAAACCTTGGCCTTCCTCTTGTACTTCTCCCATCAACTCTTGCAATCATCACCTTCTTTAGCAGACAGCCATTTTCCATTCTCTCAACATGGCCAAACCACCTCAACCCATTCATATCCACTCTAGCTGCTAACTCATTTCTTACATCCGTTCTCAACCTCACTACTTCGTTCCTATCCCTATCTACTCGAGATATACCAGCCATACTCCTTAGACACTTCATCTCGAACACATTCAATTTCTGTCTCTCCGTCACTTTCATTCCCCACAACTCCGATCCATACATCACAGTTGGTACAATCACTTTCTCATACAGAACTCTCTTTACATTCATGCCCAACCCTCTATTTTTTACTACTCCCTTAATTGCCCCCAACACTTTGCATCCTTCATTCACTCTCTGACGTACATCTGCTTCCACTCCACCATTTGCTGCAACAACAGACCCCAAGTACTTAAACTGATCCACCTCCTCAAGTAAATCTCCATTCAACATGACATTCAACCTTGCACCACTTTCCCTTCTCATACATCTCATAACCTTACTCTTACCCACATTAACTCTCAACTTCCTTCTCTCACACACCCTTCCAAATTATGTCACTAATCGGCCAAGCTTCTCTTACGCGTCTGCTACCAGTACAGCATCATACGCAAACAACAACTGATTGACCTCCCATTCATGGTCATTCTTGTTTACCAGTTTCAATCTTCGTCCAAGCACTCGAGCATTCACCTCTCTCACCACTCCATCAACATACATGTTAAATAACCTTGGCGACATCACACATCTCTGTCTCAGCCCCACTCTCACCGGAAACCAATCGCTCACTTCATATCCTATCCTAACACATGCTTTACTACCTTTGTAGAAACTTTTCACTGCTTGCAACAACCTTCTACCAACTCCATATAACTTCATCACATTCCACATTGCTTCCCTATCAACTCTATCATACGCTTTCTCCAGATCCATAAACGCAACATACACCTCCTTACCTTTTGCTAAATATTTCTCGCATATCTGCGTAACTGTAAAAATCTGATTCATACAACCCCTACATCTTCTAAAACCACCCTGTACTTCTAAGGTTGCATTCTTTGTTTTATCCTTAATCCTATTAATCAGTACTCTACCATACACTTTTCCAACTACACTCAACAAACTAATACCCTTTGAATTACAACGCTCATGCACATCTCCCTTACCCTTATATAGTGGTACAATACACTCACAAACCCAATCTACTGGTACCATTGGCAACAGGAAACACATATTAAACAATCTCACCAACCATTCAAGTACAGTCACACCCCCCTCCTTCAAAATCTCAGGTCTCACACCATCCATAACCAGATGCTTTTCCTACTCTCGTTTCATCTAGTGCTCTCCTCACTTCCTCTCTTGTAATCACTCTCTCATTCTCATCTCCCATCACCGGCACCTCAACACCTGCAACAGCAATTATATCTGCCTCCCTATTATCTTCAACATTCAGTAAACTTTCAAAATATTCCTCCCACCTTTCCTTGCCTCCTCTCCTTTTAAACAACCTTCCATTTCCATCTTTCACTGTCTCTTCAATTCTTGAACCAGCCTTCCTTAATCTCTTCACTTCTTTCCAAAACTTGTTCTTATTCTCTTCATATGAATGACCCAATCCCTGACTCCACCTCAGGTCAGCTGCCCTCTTTGCCTCACTTACCTTGCGTTTTACTTCCACATTTTTCTCTCTATATCTTTCATACTTCTCTACACTATTACTCTGCAGCCATTCTTCAAAAGCCCTCCTTTTCTTTTCCACTTTTACCTTCACTCCTTCATTCTACCATTCACTGCCCTTCATCAAGCTGCCTCCAACAAACTTCTTGCCACACACATCACTTGCAATCCCAACAAAATTTTCTTTTACTAACTTTCACTCCTTTAAATTACCAGTTTCTCTTACTTTCACTTCGTCATATGCCATTTTCAACCTTTCTTGATATTTACTTTTTACCCCCAGTTTTATTATCTCTTCAACCCTCACTACCTCCCTTTTACATCCACCTACTCTATTCCCCCACTCTTTTGCTACATCTAATTTTCCTTCCACCAAAAAATGATCAGACATACCGTTAGCCTTACCCCTAAACACATGCACGTCTTTCAATCTTCCAAATATTCTTTTAGTTATCAACACATAATCCATTAACGCCCTTTCTACCACTTCCATTTGCCACTTTTACCCATGTACAGTGGAACCTCTACACACGAACGTATCTACATCCGAATTTTCCAACATCCGAAGTAAAATTCGAGCAATTTTTCGACTCTACACCCGAATTTTATTTCGACACACGAAGTAAGCAATTTTCGTCATACCGGTTGTATCCGAATTTTTCGACACGCGAAGTACAATTCGAACACGTTCCTACTCTACACCCGAATTTTTTTTCGACACCCAAAGTAAACAATACCCGTGCACGTAGGTGGTACTCATAGCGCCGGATGTATTTTTTATTTCCGCCGATAGAAGGCAGCATTTCTACCTCGGAGGGACCCTCAATTAGCGTGGCTTGGGACATTCCTCTGTTCTTGTCGGCTTCGTGTGGTTGTGCCCTGTGCGTTCTGCTATTAACTGTGTTTTAATCGTGATTTTTTTACGTTCATCCTCTTACGGTATTTTACGTAAATCATGGGTCCTAAAAGGCTTAGTTTCGCAAGTGGTAGTGGTAGTGGTGAGAAAAGGAATAAGGAAATGCTTTCTTTAGAAGTAAAGCAAGGAATTATTGAAAAGCATGAGCGTGGCGTCCGTGTGAGTGAACTTGCAATAGGTTCGGCGCAAATAAAAGAGGTGTTAGGAAAATATCAAGACGTGGTCGACTTCATCGACAAATACCATCCAAAGAAATTGCAGGTTTGTCGTGTAGTTGCGCAGTTTGATGATGTTTCCCTAAATTATTTTCGAAACATTCTGAAATGCTGTACCATGCAACTTTCTATCGATAGCTTCTTTAAAAAAAACTACAAAGCGAACTCGTGATGAAGAGGATGGAAGTGGTTCAAAGAAAACGGCAAAGAGTGAAGAGAAAAAAATTCAATCAATTTTAAGTGGAGAGAGTGAAAGTGATTAAAATTAATCATCAAAAAGAAAAAAAGAAAATGTAAAAAAAAATATAAAATATGAAAATAAAAAAAAATAGATAAGCTAAGTTAGGTTAAAGTTCACTTAGTGTAAGTTAGAATAAGTTACGGTAGTGTACATTTATCATAGTCAACCTCTCTACCTCCTCGCCGCCCGTCCGTCTCCTCTCTGCGTAGCAAGACCAACAACACCTGCGCTGGACTTTCTAAGGTAAAGTGACGCTAAAAGCCCGTTTCTTATTTATTATTTCTTGATCATTATTCTTTTTTACATGTCTATTATCTAATTTAGAGTGCATATTGTCATGTTTAATTATGTGTAGTAATTTATTAAGGAGTTATCATAGGTTTTTGGGCTCAACCACGGATTAATCCTATTTCAATGTATTCTTATGGGAAAATTCGTTTCTACATCCGAACATTTTCTACATCCAATGTCGGTTGTGGAACGGATTAAATTCGTATGTAGAGGTACCACTGTATACTTGTTTTATCTTTCTTTTTGAAAAAGTTAGAACTCATCACCATCTCTTGCTCAATACACATGTCTACCAGTCTCTCACCACTCATTTTCACCTGGTGCGCCATACTTCCCAATGACACTTTCTACCTCTCCAGCGCCTACTCTAGCATTTAAGTCACCCATGACAATTACATAATTCCTTCTACCCAGTCCTTCTACACGCCTAGTTAATTCGTTCCAGAACTCATTCCGCCCTTCTTCACTTTTCTCACAACCTGGCTCATACGCACTGACAAAAGCCCAACATTCCCTACCCAACCTAACCTTTACCCACATTAACCGAGATGATATTTCCTTCCATTCCACTACTTTACCTGTCATCCATTCACTCAGCAATAAAGACACACCTTCTCTTGCTCTTCCCCTTTCAATCCCAGACATTCTACCAGACATTTCACCAAACATCACTTCACCTTTCTCTTTATCTTTGTGATATGCATTATGTGAATATTGCAGGAGATTCAATATACATGCAAATTTTCACAGTAAATGTATATTTTTTCAGTAATTACATAATATTCATGTATGAACCCTCCCATCTCAGAAACAAGCTGAGTATACTGGAGTTATAAATAAATATTGATATTTTGCGATGAGAAGGTATGAACTCTTGGGCAGGATAGTCAAAAGAAAGGAAAAATTTATTTTTTTCACTTTTTTCCCCACATACCAAGCACTTAAAGCATGCAATATAGCATATAAATATTGGGCAAGTATTGAAATTATGAATTTTATAGTTTGTCAAAATATGCGTGAAGGATATCCCAGAGCATATATTTTCAGAAGATATTGTACTTTTAAGAGGTTAAGGTTTTTTGTCCACATCACATAATAAATATGAATGATTTTTATTTTTCAGAAATGTTAATGTATAATTACATTGACATTTATGTTTTTCTAGAAAATATTATTCTCTGATATTTTCCAGTCAATGTAGTCAACAATTATGGTGTTGCTTGTGTGTAGAAAGTTTTGTTATATTAGAGAGTATCTATTTTGCTTCAAACTTGACTTATTTTACAAATACATAGTTGTTGTTATTGTTCCATTTTCTTAGAGATGAGCAAGTTTTTACCTGTTAAGCCATATATTCACAAATGTAATAATTACTTGGTTGATTGAAAGGGTGTTATAGTATGTATCAGCAAAATATGTGGGTATATGATAAGGATTTCAGGTTGTTTATAAATGCACAATTTTTAAACAACATTGTGTTCATACATCTATGCAGACCCTTGATTTATGTTATCTGTAAACTGTCATTATTGTTTGTTGGTGGACCATCTACATGATATTAAAGTAGCAGCCAATGATATGTTTAATGGCATGGTAGTGCTGAATGATTACGGAATAGAGTAAGTCTTTTGCTCACCTAAGTTACTTTCTGCACTTACAGTATACATATGATGTAGAATTTTGCATCTACCCTTTCTGGTTTGGTTTACCAGTAATTTTTTTTAGATTCTATATTTATTCATTCCTTTCTTTTACCACCTCCATAAAAGATATTTCTTTATTTTTGTGTATACATGCAAACCCATGATTTACAGTAGCCCAGTTAAAAAAAGTAGAAAATCCATGCTGGGTGGATGTCAGCACCTACATCCATACATGGACACCAAGAACCCCAGGTTCAAAGCAGGTAACAATGTAACTTGCTGTATTTAGCTTGTTCATAACAATTTATTTATATCAGCAAAAGAATATTCTTATTCAATAGTGAATATTTAGTGAAATTCTAACCACTTCAGTTCAGTCTGCCCATATCAGAAGCTTGTTTTACCACCTTCCCCTGTTGCTGTACACAGTTAGCATCAATGTGGCATGGTTGTTTTCTTGACAGGTGTTTCATGATCTCCAGCTACATTTGAAGACCTATATCTGTCCTTTGACTGACCCCAGGAGTATCAAGACACTTCTTGTCCCCAGAGACTTAATGCTTGAATTACATATTTTAAGGTTTGAAAATAATGAATGTTGACAAACTGATAAAGGGGCAGCCATTCAACTTCAACCACTATTATTCCTGTGGTGAACAAGAGGTAGACATACAAGATCCCAATCAAGCATTAGTGGCATAAATAGCTGACATTGTGAAGGCAGTAGGGGAACATGGAGAAGAGCAGCTATGGCTGGGACCTTGCATCTGCCAGGAACGTATCTAGGAGCTTTTGCCAGATGGTTTCGGATTCAAAAGTCAGGTTTCTGCTTGCAGTGAGCTTTCCTGCAGTGATGTCTGATTACTTTTTTTGGCAGTGTGTGCCCATGGTCATGCCTCTGCATTTTTTATCTGCTAAAGAGTTTACTGTACTTCAAGTGTTACAGAGAAGGCTAAGTAACTTTTGATGAAGTTGTAAGCAATGTTGATCTTCTTGAGGGTGAAAAATCCATGCTTTATTTTTAGATCACACCCTGGTAGTTGTGATTTTGAATAACTTGCAGTTTCTCGGTCATTCAAGCAATCAAGTATTTTTTGAATTATTCATTCTGAGAACTTTTACTTGTATATTATAAGAAACCATTCTATTGACACAATTACTGTGCTCCATACTTTTTATGGAATTTTCTGTTTTAAAGGAAATACTAAGTAACTTTTCTCACTGGCATTTGACATAGGTGGAATTTCCTTAATCCATTATAATCATTTGTTGTTAATTACAAATGATGTAGGATAATGAGACTTACTTTAAACATCTCTGTAGCCTCTTATTCGCCCTGTTAACTGCCATAATATCAAGCATAATTTTTCCATGTTCCCATAATCCAACTTGTTATAGTAATTAATGTGTACCTTGCAGTGAGAAGAATTTTAGTCATGTGTTTTTTAACAGTTGTAAGGTCACAGAAAAGAGCATAACATTGCTCAAGTGTATTATTTTCTGACTTTTCAGCTATTGGTTTACATAACTATAAAGTTGTTGGTAAATCTAAATTCTTTCTGCCAAACTTTTCATGTTTTCTCTGGTGTCTTACCTCTTGACCATTTAACTTCTTTAACCAGGTTTTTGTTTTAGTTTTGAACCTTGTTTTCTGAACATTTTTATTAAATTCTTATTCCTAAAATTTTACGCTGTGTGGTCTTGATTCATTACATTATTTTGTAGTAAGATGAAATAATTGAAGATGAGCGTTATTTTTGGACATATGAGTGCAAATTCAATTGCTACCATGGTGTACCTCTTCAACATCACTTTTATCCAGTGTTATTAACTGATTTGTTACCATGAATGCTTAACCAATCTCTTAATAGATCATTGGTTTGGATGTTATAGCTGTTTTTGTTATGCAGAGCTTGTGAAGTAACATTTACTAGCTAGATAGCTGCACTAAATTGCACAACTTACTAACAAATAAAGCCCTTTTCTTTTTCACATGCAAACTTTTTGACACTTACCTTTACC
>NC_090726.1:150515961-150573461 GCF_036898095.1 Palaemon carinicauda | reverse complement strand
ATAATTATAGTTAAACCTTTCATATAAGATAATTACATTATAATCCTCTTAAAACTGAGACACTTTCTGTTGGCATCAACATATTCATGCTCGGTGCTGTCTTGGTAATTATTTATGAGATTTATAATCTGAGGCTTTTGAAAAAGTAATTACTTATTCAAGGTCCACTTGTCTTGGAAACCTGGAATGATTGTTGCAATGTAGGTCTACATTTGCATTTGGCTCTATTGGCAAGCAGCAAGGTTTGCATTGTGAACACAAATTACTATAGTTTCATTTTAAAGCATTTAGTTAAATTTAATCATGAATAGTCATAAACTTACATTTGCATATAAAGAATGCAAGCTTTGATCTATAGTTGCATATTGTCAGTCTGGTGATTCCTTGCAGCATGATGTAGTGCTTAGCAATGGTAAAGGAACTCCTTGTGTACTGGCATCCATGTTGTATCTCCAGCTTACATTGTAGGAATATTTATTTTAATTTTGTTGTTGTGAACATATAGTTTTATTCTTTTGTCATTGAATTAAGCATCCTTTTTATCTTTTAGAAGAATATTGTGCCCTTTAGTAATTCAAGTCATTCTTTTTAGCAAAAGTTGTTAATTAATATGAAATGATTTGGTCCCTATTTGCACACTTCAGTTAAGGACAGGATCATAATTAAGCAACATGTATTTGGTACAAGGAGTTTCATTTAGAATATATAAGCTAATATTTTGCATTTGGGCTTAATAATGAATATAAGTGAATCTTGCAATGATACATTGCCAAATTAAAAAAAAAAATGAATTTCCCACTATGATTGGTAGAACTGCATTTTTTCTTTTCAATCACCCTTTTTGCACAAGCTTAATCTAATGTAGGTGGTTTGTATGTGTGCAGTAGGTGATAAATAGTGAATACAAGAAATTTTGACAAAAAGTGTCAGACAAATTATAATGAAGAATTAAGATTAAAGAGAGATAGGCAAGGAAAATAGTACACCAAGTACATTTCATATTTCAATACTGTAAAATAAGGGAAAACGGCAAGAGGAGTCTGATAAGAAATATTGTGATATTTAAGAGCTATAATCTAACAAGTTAAGTGTTACTTTTTGTTGCGCCTTACGTTTGAGAGGTCATCACTATTGTACATGGTATATTTAACTAGAAGAGGTTAGCTGGATTTGACACAAAGGGATCAATATAATAGATTCACAATTTTTTAGGTTATAATGCCCCAATGTAAAGTTAACAGTTGAGAAACTCCAGGTGAGATCTGGGTTAGATTATAGCTTGGATAGAAGTTCATGACTTTTTATAAATCTGCCTTTCACTTTCCAAGGCCAAAGGGGTTAACTAGACCCCTGATTCAAGTTTCTAAGTGACAGGTGTAAGGGGTAGTTTCATAAAGTTGAAGAAGCAATAATGTGAGAATAGACCATTAGCAAAGTAAGATAATGAAAAATAAATAGCAGAGAGGGATACAGTTGGGCAGAATGGTTGCTGCAAAGTTATTTTTTCAATATTAATCTTACCCGATGATCATGTAGCTGTCAACTCCGTTGCCCGACAGAAATCTAAGGTCGGGATACGCCAGCGATCGCTATACAGGTGGGGGTGTACACAACAGCGCCATCTGTGAGTAGGTACTCAAGTACTTCTTGTCAACAAGAACTCAATTTTTCCTCTGTCGTGCCTCCGGCAAGACCTACTTGGATACGCTGTTGATTCTGGAGTTGTTGTTCACGATTTGGTGATGTATTCACTCTAGAGTTTAGCCTTCGCTATTCAGGAAGCTTTATCATTAGCTTAGCAAGCTTTTGGAATTAATTTGGATTAATTGTTAACGAACTTTGCTAGATTTTGGAATTCCCCCTTGACTACTTCTACAATTCAAGATGTCTGACCAGTCTCAAGACCCTAAGTACAGGCAGTGTAGCGTTAGGGCTTGTGCTAGGCGTCTTCCGAAGGCCTCTATAGATCCTCACACCGTTTGTTCCAATTGTAGGGGTAAATCCTGTCAATTGGAAGATCGATGTGGGGAATGCGCTGGGCTTTCGGAATTCGATTTTAACGAATTCCTTAAAAATGCACGTAGGTTAGAGAAGGAGAGAATCAGGAGGAGTTCTTCTCGCTCTGTGGATTTTTCCTCTCCCCATGCCCCTCAACCTTTTCCTTCCCCTGTAGTGGTGACTCCCGAACCTGCTACTAGTGCTCAGCCATCCATGGCGGATATGATGCGTGCCATTCAGGCTCTCGGTGACAGAGTGGAGTCATTGGCTAATGACCGTAATCAGCTTTTGGCAGATGTCAAAGAGCTGAAAGCGAAAAGTGCAGTGGGAAGTGTTATCAGTGCTAGTGATGTGAAAAGTGTCAGTGTCAGTGTTGCGCATGAGGGTACATCTGTGCGTGCCAGTCGTCCTCCCAGTCCGGGAGCTCTTGCAAGCTCCCAAGCCCAGGGGAGAAGCAATGTCGAAGGACCAAAGGGTTCGGCAGGCCTTGATCAGCGCACGGATGTATCCTCAGTGGTTGCGGATGTATCTGTCAAAGATCGTCCCATCCACAAACAGACGAATGAGCCCTTACATTCCTCGTCTGTGGAAGAAGTTTCCAGGAGGAAACGATGGACCAAGGTTTCACGACCGCTCAAACGTAAGGTCCCTTCCGAGCGAGTCCAACGGCCCAGGTGTAGCCACTGGGTCAGTTCGGACTCGCCGCAGTCTTCCGATGACTGCACACCTCCCAAGAGAGGTAGAGTGGTTCCACAACAGGCTACTGCTCCGTCTGTTGCTGCTCCAACCACGGTAGACCCTAAGTGGTCCATGCTGCAGACTATGCAGTCTCAGCTTGCGGCATTCATGCAGGAGTATCATGCTGAGAAGGTTGACACTGCACCTGTTAACCTACAACCCGCCGAGGTTGTGCGCTCAGCAGATACTGCGGCTGCCTGCTCCCACACTCCACCTGTGAGAGCTCCACCACCGATGCGCAGTCCACTCTGCCAGACGCATGTTCTTGTCGCACCATCCGTTGACATGCGTGAGCTACCGCATCAGCAGTGGGAAGGTGCTGTAGAGCTGCCGGGTTCTGACACTATGCGGCATGCTCCGCAACCCATGCGGCATGCTCCGCATACCATACAGCATGCTCCGTAACCCACCGCAACCCCTCCCACGCACCAGCACTCTGCTTTTGTTGTTGCCAGCTCGCAGACTGACCAGCAGCGGCATGATGTTGGATCCGCAGCAGCTACGCATGCACCCGTACTGCCGGATTCAGCCGTTCAGCTTTCTGCTCTGCCTTTGCCACTTCCTACTCAGCTTTCGGATGATGGAGTATCAGATGACGAAGCTGCACATTTGGATGAACCGCACTCCGACTTTGAAGGGCCCAAGTCTACGCCTCCCTCCTTAGACTTTCGTAAAGTCCTTGCCTTGTTCAGGGACTTGTATCCAGAGCAGTTTGTGTCTGCAACCCCTCGCTCTCCTCCCTCCGAGTTTGCTCTGGGCATGCAGTCTGCTGCTCCTGCCTTCACCAAGCTTGTTCTCGCACGATCATCTAAGAGAGCTTTGAGGGTTATGGGAGAGTGGTTGCATTCCAAGAAGCAACTGGGAAAGACTGCTTTCATCTTTCCGCCTTCCAAGCTTGCTTCCAAGTCGAGCGTCTGGTATGCCACGGGAGAGGAACCCGGCTTGGGAGTTCCTGCCTCTGCCCAGGGCGACTTCTCAAGTCTGGTTGACTCTCCCCGCAGGTTGGCTATGAGACGATCGAAGATCTGCTGGTCCTTTTCTGACATGGATCATCTGTTGAAGGGAGTCTTTCGTGCCTTCGAGATCTTCAACTTCCTCGATTGGTGTTTGGGAGCCTTAAGCAGGAAGACTTCCCCTTCGGATAAGGACTCTGCCATGCTGATCATGTCTAGCATGGACAAAGCCATTCGGGATGGGTCTGGTGAGCTTGCGGCTTCGTACGTGTCGGGAGTGCTTAAGAAGAGAGAACATCTTTGCTCCTTCTTATCGGCTGGTATCACTCCTTGCCAGAAGTCAGAGTTGTTGTTTGCTCCTCTCTCCAAGTGTCTGTTTTCGGAGGAGCTGATCAAGGGGATGGCTGCCTCGCTTATCCAGAAGGATACCCATGATCTTATGGCATCTTCCGCACGTAAGGCTAAAACCTTACCTTCCGTGCCTAGACCCTTCCGCCCTGCAGCAGTAGACACACCTGCAACTAGGTTCATCCCGCCCTTTCGTGGCAGAACCTCCAGCAGAGGAGGTACCCGTGCCGACAGTCACCGTGGCAAGTCCAAGAAGGGTTCCAAGTCCGCAAAAGGCAAGTTCTGACTGCCTTCCTCTCCAGACAGCAGTGGGAGCCAGACTCAAGACCTTCTGGCAAGCTTGGGAGAGCAGAGGTGCAGACGCTCAGTCTGTGAAGTGGCTAAGGGAGGGATACAGAATTCCGTTCTGCCGCAGTCCCCCTCTAGCTACATCTCCCATCAACCTCTCTCCCAACTACAAGGAGAAGGACAAGAGGCTAGCGTTGCAACAAGAGGTGTCGCTCTTGCTACAAAAGGAAGCGGTAGTCATAGTCCGGGATCATCAATCCCCGGGCTTCTACAACCGTCTCTTCCTGGTAGAGAAGAAGACAGGAGGTTGGAGACCGGTGCTGGACGTCAGTGCTCTCAATGCTTTTGTCACCAAGCAGACGTTCACGATGGAGACGACGAAGTCGGTCCTAGCAGCGGTCAGGCAGGAGGACTGGATGGTCTCGTTAGACCTGAAAGACGCGTACTTTCACGTCCCCATCCATCCAGACTCCCAACCTTTCCTAAGGTTCGTCTTTGGAAAGGTTGTGTACCAGTTCCAAGCCCTGTGCTTTGGCCTAAGCACGGCACCTTTTGTGTTTACCAGACTGATGAGGAATATTGCGAAATTCCTTCACTTGGCAGACATCAGAGCCTCCCTCTATTTGGACGACTGGCTTTTAAGAGCTCCTACAAGTCGTCGCTGTCTGGAGAATCTCAGATGGACTATGGATCTGACCAAGGAATTGGGCCTCCTGGTCAATATAGAGAAGTCCCAGCTCGTCCCATCCCAGACCATTGTCTATCTAGGTATGGAGATTCAGAGTTGAGCTTTTCGGGCTTTTCCGTCGGCCCCAAGGATCAATCAAGCCCTAGAATGCATCCAGAGCATGCTGAGAAGGAACCGATGTTCAGTCAGGCAGTGGATGAGTCTAACAGGGACACTTTCATCGCTGGCCCAGTTCATCGAGTTAGGGAGACTCCACCTCCGCCCCCTTCAGTATCATCTAGCTGCTCACTGGAGAAAGGACATGACGCTAGAGGCGGTCTCAGTGCCTGTTTCCGAAGAGATGAGGTCTACTCTAACGTGGTGGAAGAACAGCATTCTTCTCAAGGAAGGTCTACCATTGGCTGTTCAGACCCCCGACCACCGTCTCTTCTCGGACACATCGGACACGGGCTGGGGTGCGACACTGGACGGACAGGAATGCTCGGGCACATGGAATCAGGAGCAAAGGACACTTCACATCAATTGCAAGGAGTTGTTGGCAGTTCATCTGGCCTTGATAAACTTCAAGTCCCTCCAGCTAAACAAGGTGGTGGAGGTGAACTCCGACAACACCACAGCCTTGGCTTACATCTCCAAGCAAGGAGGGACTCATTCGAGGAAGTTGTTCGAGATCGCAAGGGACCTCCTCATTTGGTCAAAAGATCGAAAGCTTTCGCTGGTAACGAGGTTCATTCAGGGCGATATGAATGTCATGGCAGATCGCCTCAGCCGGAAGGGTCAGGTCATCCCCACAGAGTGGACCCTTCACAAGAATGTTTGCAGCAGACTATGGGCCCTGTGGGGGCAGCCCACCATAGATCTATTCGCTACCTCAATGACCAAGAGGCTCCCGATGTATTGTTCTCCGATTCCAGACCCTGCAGCAGTTCACGTGGATGCCTTTCTGCTGGATTGGTCCCATCTCGACCTGTATGCGTTCCCGCCGTTCAAGATTGTCAACAGGGTACTTCAGAAGTTCGCATCTCACGAAGGGACACGGTTGACGTTGGTTGCTCCCCTCTGGCCCGCGAGAGAATGGTTCACCGAGGTACTGCAATGGCTAGTGGACGTTCCCAGGACTCTTCCTCTAAGAGTGGACCTTCTGCGTCAACCTCACGTAAAGAAGGTACACCCAAACCTCCACGCTCTTCGTCTGACTGCCTTCAGACTATCGAAAGACTCTCAAGAGCTAGAGGCTTTTCGAAGGAGGCAGCCAGAGCGATTGCCAGAGCAAGGAGGACATCCACTCTCAGAGTCTATCAGTCTAAATGGGAAGTCTTCCGAAGCTGGTGCAAGGCGAATGCAGTTTCCTCAACCAGTACCACTGTAACCCAGATTGCTGACTTCCTGTTACATCTAGGAACGTAAGATCCCTATCAGCTCCTACGATCAAGGGTTACAGGAGTATGTTGGCAGCGGTCTTCCGCCACAGAGGCTTGGATCTTTCCACCAACAAAGATCTACAGGACCTCCTTAGGTCTTTTGAGACCTCAAAGGAACGTCGGTTATCCACACCAGGCTGGAACCTAGACGTGGTTTTAAGGTTCCTAATGTCATCAAGATTTGAACCGCTCCAATCAGCCTCTTTTAAGGACCTCACATTAAAAACTCTTTTCCTCGTTTGCTTAGCAACAGCTAAAAGAGTCAGTGAGATCCACGCCTTCAGCAGGAACATAGGTTTTACATCTGAAACGGCTACATGTTCCTTGCAGCTCGGTTTTTTGGCTAAAAACGAGCTTCCTTCCCGTCCTTGGCCTAAGTCGTTCGAGATCCCAAGCCTGTCCAACTTGGTGGGGAACGAACTAGAGAGAGTACTTTGCCCAGTAAGAGCTCTTAAGTACTATTTAAGACGGTCAAAGCCATTACGAGGACAATCAGAAGCTTTATGGTGTTCTATCAAGAGGCCTTCTCTACCGATGTCTAAGAACGCAGTTTCTTACTACATCAGGCTTCTGATTAGAGAGGCACATTCTCATCTGAAGGAAGAAGACCTTGCTTTGCTGAAGGTAAGGACACATGAAGTTAGAGCTGTCGCTACTTCAGTGGCCTTCAAACAGAACCGTTCTCTGCAGAGTGTTATGGATGCAACCTATTGGAGAAGCAAGTCAGTGTTCGCATCATTCTATCTCAAAGATGTCCAGTCTCTTTACGAGAACTGCTACACCCTGGGACCATTCGTAGCAGCGAGTGCAGTAGTAGGTGAGGGCTCAGCCACTACATTCCCATAATCCCATAACCTTTTTAATCTTTCTCTTGAATACTTTTTATCGTTGTTTTTTGGGTTGTACGGAAGGCTAAGAAGCCTTCCGCATCCTGGTTGATTTGGCGGGTGGTCAAATTCTTTCTTGAGAAGCGCCTAGGTTAGAGGTTGTGATGAGGTCCTTTAGTATGGGTTGCAGCCCTTTATACTTCAGCACCTAGGAGTCGTTCAGCATCCTAAGAGGACCGCTAGGCTCAGTAAGGAAGACGTACTTAAAAAAGGCAGAGTAATAGTTCAAGTCGACTTCCTTACCAGGTACTTATTTATTTTATGTTTTGTTATTTTGAATAACTGCTAAAATGAAATACGGGATACTTAGCTTCTTTGTTAACATGTATGCTGGTCTCCACCCACCACCCTGGGTGTGAATCAGCTACATGATCATCGGGTAAGATTAATATTGAAAAATGTTATTTTCATTAGTAAAATAAATTTTTGAATATACTTACCCGATGATCATGAATTTAAGAACCCTCCCTTCCTCCCCATAGAGAACCAGTGGACCGAGGAGAAAATTGAGTTCTTGTTGACAAGAAGTACTTGAGTACCTACTCACAGATGGCGCTGTTGTGTACACCCCCACCTGTATAGCGATCGCTGGCATATCCCGACCTTAGATTTCTGTCGGGCAACGGAGTTGACAGCTACATGATCATCGGGTAAGTATATTCAAAAATTTATTTTACTAATGAAAATAACATTTTTATATGTTAATTTTATCAAAGGTGGGCTTTGTAAGTAGAAACAATTAGTTAGATTTTGATAAAAATCCAGATCTGGATCTTGGATTTTTATCTTTGTTAATATGTTTACTCAAAATTTATAAAAAATTAGTTTTCTTTCTTTTATATGCAAACCCATTACTTTTATATAGCCTATTCCTGTGTGGGCAAAATTTCCAGGTACAAGCAAGAAATCATATAAGAACAGTTTCTTAAGTACGTGGTGCTAGTGTATCTTGTTCCATGAAAGTTTTCCAGTGGCAAACTTAGACTACTTATTGTGAAGCTTGCATAACCTACAAAAGAGAGGAGTGGATAGGTGGTGGCCATTTTATGTATTGTTATAATATTTGGTAAGGAAAAAATAGCTTATTTCTTCAGAAAATTATATTTGTTCCTACATAAACCATTACTTTTACTTAGCCTATGTGGCAACGTGTGAGGGATACAGCAGGATTGTTTTGCAAACATGTTAGTGAATCCTAATGAAATCAGGATAAGCTTCTGTGGCAAAATACAAATCATACTAAAAAAACTGTATGGACTAAAAAAGAGTCGTTAGTAGTAAAAGATATATGCTTATAGAATAATAGTTATAATATACTAGACTAACAGCAGAAACATAATCGTGCCCTTGGCCATAGCGTGGGGGGAGTGAGAGTTGTCTCAAATATTGATAAAGTCCTTAAATCCTTATCCAAAGTTTTATATCTTCCTTCATCGGGGAAGCTCATCAATCTATGTGGTGAAAGATACCGCTCAGTCAACTAGAACTTAGGTCTAGACTTCACAGGAATCATTCAAACTCATGGGGAGGTTTGCAAGCTTGCAAGAGACTCAAACAATCCCGGTTAAACCCGTTGGATGGGCGGCTCTTTACTAGTCTTTCTCTGACAAAGCAAGTATAAAACAGAATAAAATTGTCTTTGTCACAAATCATTGTGAAAGATAGAAGATCTCTATCTACTTATTTTAGGAGTTCGTGGCCAGGACCTAGAACCCAGCCATTCACAATTTAAAGTTCTTCATCTCTTCCTAACAAAAAGTGAATAGCAGGGACCAGGATGACTTTCCTTCCTGCTCTGGGAGGATACTATGACAACGGAAGAAATAAGAGAGATCCTAGAACACTCTCTGGCTTTGTGGGAAAATCGGGCTTGCATAATCTATTTAAGCATGCAGTTCTTGAAGATGAGTCAGGGTAACGACAGAGAGCCCTCTTTGCCCATTACCGACAGGAGTATACCCCCAAGTCCTTGGATACTTTTATCCATGTCCCAGTGGTAGTTACTCAACAGATCACGTAGTAAACAGTTTCTTCCCTAAACAAGAAATATTTCGTTTAGAATAGCAGTCGTGACGTAACTTCTTGAATAAAAAGTGAGATCGACAGTCCCTTTGACCTCTGCTGCCTTCCCTTTCCTTTTGGGTACAGCAGTCACTCTGTTATTTGCTGGATTGGACACTAGATGTAGGTAACCCACATGATCGAGCAATTTTTCTTGAGAAACAAGTTTTATTTAGGAGTATCTCCCCCATACTCCCAGGGGGAGGGGCAGGTATGTTTACAACCCATTTTTCATATTTCATTATTATTGGTAGCTAAGCTTCAACCCTCATTGGAAAGGCAGGATGCTATAAGCCCAAGGGCTCCAACTGGGAAAAATAGCTTAGTGAGGAAAAGAAGTAGGGAAATAAATAAATGATATGAGAAGAAATGAACAATTGAAATGAAATATTTCAAGAACAGTACCAACATTAAAAAAGATCTTTCATGTATAAATTATTAAAAGAGACTTATGTCAGTGTGTTCAACATAAAAATATACATAAAAACATTAATGACCATACATTCAGACAACCTATCCTCCATACAGTATAAGTTTTTCCTTGACCATCTAGCATTCTCTAGTAGTGACTTATCCTAGCACCTGCCTCATCCTCATGACTTGGTTGTTAGAAGGTTGATAAGAGTCATCACATAAGCTCTTCGGCGTCAATGACCCTAGATGTCAGGATGCCTGAAAACTCTAAATCAATCAATCACATAAGCTCCTGTACAGGACCAAAGGGCTTTTAACATTTCCTGGGAAAGTAAACCAGCCAGTTGGTTATAGGGATTTCCTCTCTCTTATGGATAAGTCTCTTCTTAAGTGACAATGGTTTGTATTTGTGTAGGAACAAATCACAATATTTTAAAAATAATTTTTAAGCTATTCTTCCTAACTATACAAATCTATCTTTTGAACATTAATTTTCCTCCTCAAGTCTCCAGTTTTAGGCCAGAGGGGGAGATCAGTTGCCCCTTACTTGCCACCCTCCATCTAACTACTGTAACCTCACCAAGTTTTAACAACCAAGTACTACTTTGCTGAAAAGCAAACACTTATTAAAGAACTCATGTTTGTATAGTTAGGAAATGTAAAAATTATCTTAAAAATTTGTGAAATGTGTTCTTCTTTTAGCCACCACTACAACCTTGACCTTATTCCTGTACTCTTTCTACTTCTTCTTTGTCTGCATCTTTTCCCACTTTTATGTGGGGTCGATGTTTCTGGCCAGCGTTCTCTTATCTACTTCTGTCCCACACTTCATCTATTGTTGTTCCCAGTCCCAGCTTTAAACTCATAATTCTGTCATTTTTCCTATTCACTTCAATCAAACTTTCCTTCAAATCTTTCGATGATATTATTCCTACACCATTTCTTCCTTCCATATTTGCTCCACTGTAATAAAATTTACATCATTTGCCTAATTTTTTTGCCTTATTTCCCTTCCACCTGGTCTCCTGTACACACAGCACTCCAATCTTCCTTTTCTCCATGAGGTCAACCAGCTCCCGCCCTTTTACAGTCATTGTCCCAACATTCAGAGTTGCTACTCTGATCCTCTCCTCAGATATTTTCCTCTGAGCTTGCCTCTTTAACCCAGCCCGCCCATGACTGGATAGCCCTTGCCGATTTTTCAAAGGGATCAGGCGAGGTCGCAATGCGTCGCCCATGGGGGACGCCCTAGCATTAATTCTAATCTCACCATCTCCACTGGCCATATTAGCTTAGGCTAATTTTTCATGGTCGGATGCCTTTCCTGCCAGCAACCCTCCCCATTTACCCGGGCTTGGGACCGGCACCGAGTTGAGGCTGGCTTGCCCCCCTCTTTCTAATATTGCTATATAAAAATGTGCGTGTATCCTTCCCCGTAATTTGCATTAATTTAGGTTCTTGTCCTAAATAGATTTTAATGTAATTTTTTTCTTTGACCTTATTACGAAAGTTCTCACCCTTTGCATAAGGCTTATTATATGCACTGTTCTCATTTGCAGTATAGAGGATGAACACTCATCTTGTTTCTGATCCCCCCCCCCCTTCTATTTTTCTCCTGTTCTTTGATTATTCTTCGTCCCCTTTATTTTCCTCCACCCCTTTCATTTTTCTCTATCCCTTTCACTTTTCTCCACCACTTTCATTTCTCTCCAATCCTATAATTTTTTTTCCATACCTTTAACTTTTTCCCTCCCTTCATTTTTCTCCAAACCTTTAATTTTTCCAACCCCTTTTACTTTTCTCCAAACCTTTCATTTTTCCACCACTTTCATTCTTTTCACGTCTTTCATTTTCCTCCATCCCTTTCATTTTTCTCCACCCCTTATAAACAAGCACACCTCTCAGTGTGACAGCGCCCCTTCAGGCTGCAGTAGCAAACATATAATTTCCCCACCACCTAGAGAGGAATACAGTACTGCCGAAACAGTCACCTACCTTGGTGCTTATAACAACAGAAGCTCATGCTCTTGATCATGCATGTCCTCGGCGACACACTTCTCGGCTTTTGCCCTTAGTGGGGAACACACTAGTTCCCTCTATCGATAAAAGGTTATCACTTGAAAAGAAGTCACTTGTTGGCTCTCCCATTTGCAGTTAGCCTTGATCTGACCAGAGTGCCACAACCTGAGAAAGGTAACACAAGGACAACACTGTCCACAGGTCTTCTCCGAGTGAATACACTAGCCCTACAGTGGTACAGGTATTCGACTAGTTACACAAGCCTTATGTTGAATTAAAGGGCACCTTCAGGGCTGCTAGCGAATAGAGTCCTTTGTCCATAGCCTCCTCATCATCTAAATACCAGACAGGTTCTGTTTTAGAACTACTCAAACAGCTGGTCAAACCTCGACAACCGAGGGATGGTTCCTATTTCCCCATATCACTGTCGAGAGATGAGTTGAGAGACTTGGATCCAATTACCCAGGATTCAGGGCCTGCCTCAATAGGAGGAGAAAACTCTTGAGTTTAATTTAACATTCAAGAAAGTCCTTGCCATTATCAGGCAAATGAACAGCTTAGGAATGCTTCCAAGGTGTTGGTCAAGTCAATCTAAACTTTTATGAACCGCTTGTTTGGTACATCGCAGGGCTCAAAGCACACCTTGTAGCTTCTATGGTCTGAATTATCTCTTGAAGCTATTGAGAAAGCAAACACAATAGTCTATGGGAGAAGTTATTCTCTAATCATTCCAGGTAGAAGAGATTTTATGCTCCCATGAAAGCCAGTCTTTCCCCTTTACCTATTGAGGATGCAGTTACATCCCTGACTCCAGAGGTATCAGTGGAAAGACTCAGGTTAGAGCCTACCATCTTTTCAGCATCTAAG
Organism: Palaemon carinicauda; assembly: GCF_036898095.1. Lineage (NCBI taxonomy): Eukaryota > Metazoa > Arthropoda > Malacostraca > Decapoda > Palaemonidae > Palaemon > Palaemon carinicauda. Next base: position 150,560,779 of record NC_090726.1, on the reverse strand, counting down.
GCTCCCAACATTGAAGTGGCTGCCACGGCAAGCCTCCGGGCTGCTTCATGGCTGAATCACTCGTCGTGCATTTTTTGCCTCTTGTGATCTGTCAAAGCTTGAGAATAAAAAGTACTTAACCGACCTAATCCTTTCAGGGATAAAAATGAGTTACCTTTTTGGCTCACCAGTCAGCCAACTGGATCCTCAAAAAGAAAGACTCAGTGGCAGCGAAGCTTGCTTAACATATTGGTCAGTGAGAAACTCTGGCACTAAGGAATGCTTCCATGCTTAAGAGTGCAGCCTTCTTTCCTCCAAGGGAATTGGAAGAGACTGTGGAGAAATATGGAAATTGTCACAGGACTATTTTCCACCAGATTGTCTCCCTCAAGGGTGCAAAGAACCTCAAATTCACAAAATTGACATCACCTATGAAGTTGCTCTAAAGCTGTCATCGTTGATTCTAAGGACTAAATCAGCACCTCTTCCTTCCTACCTACCTCCTCTTCGTAGAAATCTTGATGTGATTCAATTTCTTTAACCCTGTGATGATCAGTCCAGAATCAGACGAGGTAGAAGAGGAGCTTGAGGACGATATGATTGATAGCCCGTATGCTGCCAAGAGTCGGGTATACCTAAGTCATTGGGCAAGGTGGCAATTGTACAGTGCAAAGGATTGTACGGTAAATGTCCTTTGAGATGGATACCGTATCCTGTTCATTGGCTCTTGTCCTCCCCTCACTCAGACTTCGACAATGTTATTGTCATATCATCTAAAGTCGTAGAAAAGGCTCACCATCCAATTAGAGGTTGATAGACATTTAGAAAAGGATGTTCTACAGATCATATGGGACAGATCTCCGGGCTGTTAAGATGAAGAAGGCAGCCATGCCCGGAGACCAGTCATCAACTTCTGCCTGTTAAATGAGTACAGTAAGTAGTCCGTTCAAAATGGAGACGGTGAGCACTGTATGAGCAGCCATCAGTAGGAACAACTTTATGCTCTCTTTAGACCTGAAAGATACTTACTTTCAGATACCATTCCATCGGTATTCAAGGACGTTCCTCTGGTTTGTCCTCATGGAGGTTTTTCATTTCAAAATTTTGTGCTTAGGACTTTTGACTGCCATGCAAGTGTTCACTCATGCATGTTTATGCTAGTTTCGGCCTGGACGCATGCCAAGGACACACGTCTACTGAAGTACTAAGAGGATTGGTTGAGCTTGTCCTCCTCTTGAAGACAGTTTCTTCAACATTGGAATGAACTTCTCTCCTTTTGCTACGATCTGGGGATCGTGTTACCTAGAAAAATCCAACGTCATTACTAAACAGACGGCAAAGTGCCTGGGAATGCTGGCTGATACCTCTATAGCAAGAGTTTTCAATCAGACAGTTGCATTAGCAGGCTCAGAAGATTAGTGAAACCTTTTATGTCACAGTAAGAACTGTCAGCTAAGAAGTGGCAACAACTTCTGGGACACTTTTCGTCCCTGGAGAAGCTCGTTCCGTTCTGGCATCTCTATCGAGGCCTGTTCAGTTTTTTTTGTAAGAGACACTAGACAATAACCACCTCCTATTCTCTTGATCCCAGTGCACCAAGAGGGTTTGGATGATCTAACTTAATGGGTAAAGGATGAGAACTTCATCAAGGGAACTCCTTTGGAGTGCCCTTCTCTGGAGTTGCTACTCTTCACAGACACATCAAAGGAAGGATGGGGAGCACACCTAAGGAATCAGATTGTCTCAAGGTGGTGGTCCAAGGAAGTGAAGATCCTGTATGTCAACCTCTTAGAATTGAGGTCAGCACTCTTGGCTCTGCAATCATTCCAACAGTCTAAGAAACCACTTGGTAGCATTGATGAGCAATAACATTACTGTAGTGGTATACATCAACAAGCAAGGAGATACTGTTTCACAACACCTTTGTTGAAGCAGGCTCACTGCTGGGCACTAAACCACAGTGGATCCATTAGCAAGATTCATTCCTGTAGAGAGTGGGGTTCCCCTGCTGTATGGGACCGGAAAAGCAGCCATCAAAGTAAAAGGAATTTAATCGCCCATAAGCTCAGTCACCAAGGTCAAGTGGTAGGAGCTGAGTGATTCATCCTGGACAGGGTAGAGGCGAAGTCTTTTGACTTGTTGGGTTCCCCATCAATAGACATGTTCACCACAAGGCTCAACGGGAAACTACCTGCATTCTGTTCGCCAGTCCAGGACCATCTAGTGGAACTTGAGGGTGGATTCCAACATCCATGGGACAACCTCTCACCAATGCTTTTTCCACCCTTTTGTCTGATTCAAAGGGTAGTCACCCAGGTACTGTACTAACTACAGTATTCAAAACCTCAGGGTTATCCTGGTTGCTCCCAAATGTCCACATACCAAATGGTCCCCCAACCTAATGATGCTCCTAATTGTGGTACTGAGAGAGCTATCACTTTGGCCTACTCTTCTTTGCCAGCCACACCTGCAGAGGTACCACCATTCGGTGACATCCCCATCACTTCACGGGTAGAGACTATCCCGTATCTCATCGGAGCAAAAGGTTTTTGCGAGGCACTGCAAAAGAGATGCCTGGATATCTCTGGAAATCTTTGGCAGCAGGGTATTAGGTTAAGTGGACAACCTTTTGTAACTGTTGCAGTATAAGGGGGAATTCCTCTTATACATTTGCTGATAGAAGCACCTAAGTTTCAGCAATGAAAGGCTATCACTCAGCCTTTAGCTAAATCTTTAAATTTAAGGGGACTGTCTGCTATGGTGTTTGACACAACAACTTTAGAAAATATTGTTTATATGTATGCAGAAACATAGCACGCATGCTCCCCAGAAGTTTCAGCCAATTATTTTTACAAATAATGAAGAGATAGCAGTCTTTAAATGATGACATCATCCTTACTGCGTCGTCTGCATGACTGAGCTTGACAAAATTGTCTTTGTGTGTTTATTTTTTGCATATATATAGCAATTTTTTTCACTCGTTTCAAAATCTCATACATCTGGCAGAGATGGAAGGCATTTGTAGAGGGTAGGTGAGCACAAACTACGATCCACGAGAAGAACAGCCAAAGTTTCCAAAGACGTATAGAAGTTAAAATGCATGTGTTTGTTTACTTGCAGTTCGTATGTACATTGTGTTTTCACAACCTCCTCGTGAACTTTATAACAAGGCCAATGTTACCTAAGGTCATAGAAAGAACAAAAAGTGAGCAGAGAGCAACAAAAAAGAACCAAAAAGAGAGGGAAACATGAAAAAGAATACAAAGCGGGAACATTCTAACTAAAACTCTGCCAACAATGAGAGGCCGCTGGAAACTCATAACACCCTTACGCCAAGTGTATTAGCAAACTTATGGTTTAAATACCTCGTTTAGGAAGCCTTCATGTAGAAATAAACAATAAAACTACAAAGTAAAGTTATCATAATAATGATATCTTGATTCTTTTTAAGAAAACAAAAATTTATAGGAAATCTTTGGAAGCTCATAACTCAAAAACATACTTATTCACACTTAGGTACATTTTTATCACTTAAGTATTACTCAATTTTAGAGAGGAAGATATAATTGAAAGGAGAAATAAATATCCCACATTTTTGTGTAACAGAATTTTGATTTTCCTTTTTCTCTTTTTTTTATTATTATTTTACGTCTTGACGAAGAAAGTCAAGATAAAATTAATTAAAAAAAGGAAAATTGAAAATCTTTCACACAGAATTATTCGATTTTTAAAAGGTATGATTTTTAATACAATTGGTATCATATTAGTTGAGAAAAATGTACCTAAAATTTTTTTTAAAAGCATAATTTTTACTAATAAATCAAAATGTTTTGATCAAATGACTTGAAATATTTATATGATGAAGGTATTATATATGTCTAAAACATATATAGAAATTGTGTATTTTCAATAATTAGGAAAAAAAATGCATGGCATCATGGACAGTCCCCTTAAAGACCTTGACATCTCATCATCCTGCGAGCTGTCAACTCTGATGATGAGCTTTGAGCAACCCTGCCCACTAAAAGAACTCAAACTACAGGCATTGGATGTTACCAGAATTTTAAAGCTCCCATAGAGGGCTGCATAAAAACCATTACAGCAAGTGAGATAAAGATTTGACTCAAAAGATATGGTTCTTGCTTTCCGTGGTCTTGGTGAAGCAAGTAGGTGAAATACACATCATTTTTAAAAACATTCATTTGCCTTTGTTCTAGGTTTATTGCTAAAACCCAGAACCCTGTCGTGGATGATCCAAGGTTTGAGACCTTCTCCATCTTCTCCCTTAGGGTTGTGACCTATAATATAGGTGATTTGCTTCTTTGCCCTGTGAGGACACAAAGACACTTCCTGAAAAGAGCCCAACAATTCAGACCAAAACTTCATAATCTTTTTGTGAGTTTGAACAGGTGCACAAAGAAAATCTCCATAAACACCATCTTCTGGCATAGAGAAACGATAAAGTGAGGGTATCAGCCATCATCTTGGAATTCTGACAAGTTGGCACACTAGTTTTTTTAAATAACCTGTCTTTGAAATAAATTTTGAAGGTGGGTGTATGGAAATGGCAGACAACCTTCACAGCCCACTACCTGAGGGAATATGCCCACAAGTCCTTTGACATATTCTCCCTAGGACCTGTGATAATGGAAAAACAGGTGGGGTAGTGTACCTAGCTCCCTCACAGGACAAGAAGCATCTCATCTAAGATAGTGGTTGCGACACCTTTTAGTAAAAGTGAGAATGTCTGACCCTTTTCATCTTTCCTTACCACTTCCTTGTGGTACCACTGTTGTGTAATTATTTGCCGGAACAGATTTTGATGCAGGTAAACTACCCTACTGAGCCACTATTCTATTGTGTAGGTAGAAGTGTGTCCCCCCGATTCTCTTGGATGGTGATTGGGAGGATAGATAGAAATGTAAACTCGTATTAGCAGTTTTAATAGCTTACTGTACACTTCAGACAGTGTGTACTATAAAGATAAGTTCATCAGTGGCTGTCAGTGCAAAACAGAAGTTTAGCTTATCACCTGAGAATATTTCCTGAGGTTGATAAGAGCCAGATTGGAGTCAACACTCTTTCACTTCTTCGGGTCTGAGTATTTGTCATCCCGTCATTTTAAACAAGCCAATTTGGTTAAAAGAACTTCCTCCCTCCTAAGGGTGTCTCCTATTAAGGGGCGAGGATTTGTATCTGTGTAGGAACAAATAAATTTTTCATAGTAATTTGTATTGCCCTTACAATATAAACATTAGTTCTTTAAGTTGCATTTCCCACCTTAACCTCCCGCAATTCCAAAGTGAAGGTCAAATGGGCATATGGGTGTAGTGTTGGGCAGCAATTCCCCACCTTCCGCCAATAACTATCGATGCTTTTGTTATAGTTTTTTACATCCGAGCTTTCAGCTTTGGTGAATTTATACAAACTAAAGGATATTGATCATATTTCTTTGAATCATTCAATATACTGTACAACTTTAAAGTACGTTACTATATTCTTGACTTACAGTTTTTAAGAATTCTGAAAAGCAAATCCTTTAACTAATGAGAAGCATTCACATCTATTCTGGGTTTTTCCTCCAAAGCAAGAATACTATTAAAGTTTTGAAATCATAGCCTGTAGACTATGAATTTGGGTGTTTTAAATATCTGAATGCTACAGGTAAGAATATTTTCCTGCATAGACATGATCTCACTAACATAAATTTTGATACAACCCATATTGGTAGTGTTATTTTCACCTCTGTACAAAGGTCAAATTCTCTTAACAAATATACTGTATACAAAAACAAATGTTCTTAGGAGAAAATGTACATGATGTCCTAATTCCCACAGTGATCCTTGTCTTACTAATTTTTGCCTTAATGCCTATAACCATACTGCTTACAGGTTGAATGCATATACAGTATGTATGTTTGTTTCAAAAGTTCACAAAATTAAGAAATTTAGCTAAATATTGTATTGCTTGGATGATCCATCTTCAATTATTTAGCTAACATTAAATACTCTAAACATGTCTTAACATCACACTTACACATGCACATATATTTATGTATAGTTTGTATGTATGTATGAGCATCTTGTAAGGAATTGTTTTTCTATAGACAATTTCAGTAAAATTCAGTGGCATTGATTACAGATTTTTTTTTACAGATATTCTATATTTTTCTGTAATACTTTCTATTTTCTTCTGTTTATCTTACAAAGAAGTTTTAATTGTTTGTATCTTCTTTATTCATGAAGCTGTTTCTAGTTTCTTTAGATGTATAATAGGAGAAAGTAGAAAAACCACACAAAGGCCTCTGCAAGAATTGTGTTCTTATCTTTTCATCTCCAATTGAACGGTTAGGATAAGAATGTTGAATAGACAGTTTTTTATCTCTCTTGAGAAAAAAAACAATCTAGAATTCATATTTTGACTGGTGTGAAGCTATCTTCTATCATGGAAAATTGTGTACTGTTGGGAAACAGGTTTAGCCACGTAAATCAACTTTCAACGAATCTGTTGGCATCTATGACCTTTGTTGTTGGGATGCTATGTGGATAGAACAATCTGTCAAACCAGTTTGCAAAGATCAATATTTTAAGATAGAAAATCCACTGAAGTACTGTTCATCCGCGGACTGATTAAGGCAATAAACCTAGACCAGAATAGAATTTCAATGAAGATTTCTATTAAATGTTATAGATTAAGATATCTTTAATCAAATCATGAAGGCATTGCAATCAGTCTGAAATATTATGCTTCCGAAAAAAAATATGTACTGTGGGGAGCCAAGTGATAATTGGTCATGAAATAATGGAAAATATCAACAACAAACTTTACATTTATGCCAATTTAACGACAAATTTTCTTTTATGTATTTATATAATGTGATAAATAAAAGATAAAAGTATGTGCCTAATAATAGATTTTAATCATTTTTGTTATGGATTATTTTGCAGTTTTATATATGTAAAAAGAATTGCTATGGTTCTAAATTATTATTTTTTTATTGGTTATCTTGATTTATTCACATAGTAAAGTCTCAAATGATGGGTAGTTACATTTTATGTTTGGTGGTTTTATCCATTTTATATAAGACAAATCATCCCATTGTCTGCAGATTAATTGTTTCATTTCTACCTCTTTGATGATTATAAGTGAATTGGTTATTTTTTTTTATCATGTGAGTTATATAATTCTGTGTAAATAACCTTGCTAACAGTTGTAAGACAATTTCTGTAAAGTTGACTACTGAGAGAGAGAGAGAGAGAGAGAGAGAGAGAGAGAGAGAGAGAGAGAGAGAGAGAGAGAGAGAGAGAGAGAGTGTGTGTGTGTGTGTTGTATAATGGAATTTTCAAGTTTCCCATCTGTTGATGACTTTTTTCTTTTCTTACTGCTGATGTACATTCACTGAAATATAGCAGTTAATGCTATTGCTTCTATGCCTTTTCTGTCTGTTCTGTCCTGCATTTGCTCTTATATGAAAAGTATGGCTCAAATTAAATTGCTCTCTTTTGAAGAGTGGTTTGAGGAGTCTGATGATTTTTTGTGAAATTTGAGCGCTTGTAAGATATAAGAGCCATCATTACACAAGGCTAAAAAATTCACTTATATAAAATCCAGTCTTCTCAAGTCACTCTTCAGAAGAGAGTAATTCAAGCCATTGTATATGCTGTCATATAACTGTGAATACTGTCTTGTATTTGTTGTTGTATACTGTGAATACTATGGCTTTTATAGTTTTTATGTCATCAGAGAATGAGTTTGATAGCTTATATTGTCATCTATATGCCATGTTGCCATGGTTTGCTCTATTTCCAAAAAAATGAATGTTAATGACAAGCATATAAGATTTTCAAACATTTACAGGAGATTCATGGGTGCTATTATAGTATGCTATCTACCGGCGAATTTCTACTATAGTATGGTATCTACCAAAAAGTATGTTATCTACCGTCAATGTTAATCCTCCTGTTTGATGAGGATTATCAAACAGATTACTTACCACCAGCATGTTATCCTCATTGGACTTTAATGATAGTTTAATAATATTTATTAGCAGGACAACATGAGTGCATAATTTTAAGCAGTTTGGTTAGGTTAGGGTTAGGTTAGGTTAGGTTAGGTTAGTTAGTTTATCAAGTCGGTAGCGATCCTCCTTGTTAGAGGCGGATTAGCAAGAAGAACATATCCTTAGGGACTGATGGTAGGTATCATACTATAGTCAGAAAGGGGTGGTAGATAGCAAAATCGGCGGTAGATAGCATACTATAATAGTACCGATTCATGTCTGTTGTGTTGTAGTAGTGTTCTATAATAAAAAGTGTATTTATACAAGAGGTTAATTGAAGGGATTAGTATAATTCTTAATATATTCAGAATCTGTACACATTACAGGGACAGGCTGACTCGTGGCATGTACCAAAATATTCAATCATCCGGGAAACTGAAGATTTCACCAGAAGTGGTAAGTGACATAGCCCTTCATGTGTCCTAATGTAATTTTTATTCATAGAATAGAGATGTGGAGATTATGTTTTTCCTACACAATGATTATTTACTTCTATTCATGGAAGCCATCATTGACCAGGACAGGTTTGTCTGACAGAGTATAAACACAAACCTGTTTTTTTCATTGGAGACTTTGATGTAGGAAAAAAATTCTATATTAGAATTGTAAGTGTTGGACAGAAAGATAAGTAACAGTGTAATGTTTTTACAGGGAATGTTTCAAGGAAACACTGTCATTCTATGAGGGTCATTGTAGAATTTACAGTTCAATTCATGTATAATCTGTTGTGCTTGGTAAAGATTACTGTTTTATACTTAAAAAAACTGTATAAAGTTTATTTGAATGCAAATGGACATTACTAAACATTGCAGATAGCCAGTCTGTCCTTAACATTCATGGGTGGTTGGGTAAAAGAGACCCACAAAAGTAGAAAATCTAAATTTTGGGAGCCACACTGCTAAAACCCTCAAATATTGTTATATTTCCGTGTATAAGACGACCCTTACATCCTGAAAATTTGGGGTCGTCTTATACAACCGATATGAAAATCACAAATGGTGTTTATTGATAGGCTAAATAACAGGTAATAAAGGTAACCAAACCATATTTACCATCCATATTATTGGCATACGCTCATGATAAATAACCTATTTGAGGAAATATTCCATATCATTAATGAAGTGAACTTCTATCTATGCAAGGCCAGCTGACAAAATGTAAACATTGAGTTATGGTTGCATTCTTAGCAAGCAACCTTTGTCTTTTGCATTTTCTAACCCTTCAATAATCCTTATTGTTAATGACAGTAGAGTAGTAATAAAATTTGGATTAGCACATTTATTTTTCATTAAAAATCCATCATGCGCAAAATTTGCCTCATTCTTTCTCTAATCTCGCACCATCTTCTCTGTCACATCGAACATTCTAAGGGCAATACTGTACAATATTATTGTTTGATTTCTTGGCTGCTTGTGTAACTTTTGATTCAAAACTACCCTCATGTTTTCTTTTTGCTTGGGAGTCCATAATTGATATGGGTACAAGTTGTTAAGAATAAACCAACTTAAAACTGAAGTTATGAAAAACATCTTAGAAATGGAATGTACAATCATCTTTTGTGACCGTTTTGAATAGTCAAAAGACTAAAACTATCATACTGTCATTAGTGGTAATTTTGTTTTTACTAAATGCAAACAAAATAGTTTTCCTGTTATGCGATGTGTAGGAATTTGTAGGGCCACGGCAAGTAAATTATTTTTGATAACATTGTCATTAAGTAAATTATTTTTAATAACATCATCATTACTAAAACCTCTTAGTATCATCAGTTAAAACTTGCATCACAATATAAAGAGGGGTCCGTGATGAACTGACAGAACGATAGGTAACCCATAATACATACATGTATGGCAAAGGATTACTCTTCTTACGTTATTGAGTCTTCAGGTTTAGATTTTTAAATTTATATATAAGGATGTGTCTACAGTAAAAGTAAGTTTGTTCCAACAAAGAGTACTTACCTCGAACTACTCTTTTAAGAGTATCTGGGATCTCCTCCCTAACCAACCAAGAATTTTGTATAGTTTCCCCTATCTCCATTTTCCCTTGTCGGGTCCCTCTGTGGCGGATGGATACTCGCGCGCTGCTAGGTCTGTGTCGCCAGTAAGCATCTTGTCGCGGCGTAGGTAACATCTCGCCGCTCTCTCTCACATCCCATCCGACCCGCCATTGTGTTCAACAAGACAGTTACTCTCCATGGATTCCCCCGGGAGGGGGTAGACCCATGACGGCTACCTCCACCCCGGCGGCTCCATCCGTGACGGAGGCAGCCGCTCCATCGAGCCGGCCGGAAGTAAGGGATACGTCCGCCCCCACGGATTCATCCGTGATCGAGGATGCAGCCGACACGGAGGATCAAGTGGTAGAGGGTTTGTTGGACACCAGCGAGTGTTCCCCCAATTAAGTGTCCTCCTACAGGAAGGTCCTGGCACTGATTCGGCATCATCACAGGTTAGACGAGCCTAAACTATCGTCAGAGCAGGCTTGACTTTTGGGTTTGGGAAGGATGGTAGACAATCCGGTTCAACAGAAGCCATCCTTGACCCTACCTCTAGCTCCGGACGTGGCCCTGGGCATGGACCACGTCGACCGGTTTGTCGCAGGACACAAAAACTCCCTAAGAGCACAAGGGTCCTTCAAGCTCCTGCCTGGACTGAGGACACAGAAAAAGTTTTATGTGCCGGACGGGCGTCATGCGGGACCCCGCACATTAGAAGAAGCCGTCACGACGTTAAACCAGGACAGTGCAGATGATAGGAGCCTTACTGCCCCAGTGGTCTTCTCTCAAGCGGAGGCCGCTATGATGGAGGACACTTCACAGGACATCGTAAATGTGACCTCCTGGCTGGACTGGTGGGCGTGCACCCTGGCAGGGTTCCAGCTATCCCACGATCTCTCAGTGCCGGAGAATCAGGCCCTACTGCAGGAACTCATATGTTCGGGAGGGAAGGCTATGAAATTCCTTACTTTCCAGTCACTGACCCAGATGGCAAACTGGGTGTTAAGTAGGAGGGATACAATTCTTAACAGGCTCCCCCGTAGACTTCCCGAACGTGAGGCGAAGTTCCTAAGAAATGCTCCGGTGTGGGGTGAGACCGTGTTCCCCCTTCAGGCAGTAGCAGAAATGATGGAGAGAGTCGGGAAGCTTAAGGACTTGACGGAGCCCAGACAATCAGTGGCAAGACGTCCTCCCCATAGGAGACCATCGGTGGACAGGGCCTACCCACCTACGCCACCAGCTAGACAGGAGGCCCCCTCCCCGTCCTGGCATCAATCCCCCCGGCCCTCCCGCAGGAGTGGTGCCCCAGCCCAGGCCTCCTTTAGGCAGAAATATGCCGGCTCAAGGCGAAGTCGCTCAAACCATCTCCCCAGAAGGAGATAGGAAGGGAGGCCCCCTACACCTTCCCAAGCCTCAGGTGGGGGGATGCCTCAAACGTTATTGACAAGCATGGCAGGACAACGGTGCAGACCCGTGGTCCGTGACAGTCCTCAGGGAGGGATACAGGATTCCCTTCCTGTCAGACCCGCCCCCTCTGATTCCCGAACATCGGGCAGAATGGCTGGCACCCAAGGATCACAAGAAGAGAGCAGCCTTGCAGGAAGAGGTATCAGCCATGTTGAACAAGGGAGCACTGCAACCTGTCCAGGAATCGTCCCCGGGGTTCAACAGCAGGCTCTTCCTGGTAGAGAAAGCTACAAGAGGTTGGAGACCAGTCATTGACCTCTCGGCCCTGAACAAGTTCATCAAGAAGACGTCCTTCAAGATGGACACGCTGAAGTCGGTGCTGGCAGCCTTGAGAGAAGGGGATTTCATGATGTCCCTGGATCTCAAGGATGCCTACTTTCAGATCCCCATACACCCCTCCAGGAAGAAGTTCCTCAGAGTGAAGTGGGGATCCCAGTCTCTTCAGTTCAGGGCCCTCTGCTTCGGCCTGTCAACGGCTCCCAAGCTATTCACGAGGGTGTTCACCGTAGTATCAACCTGGGCACACAAGCAGGGCATCAGGCTGATCAGATATCTAGACAACTGGTTGCTACTTTCAGCCTCAGAGGCAGCCTTAAAGGAGCAGGGGGTGAAGCTATTGCAGTTCTGCAGAGAACTTGGGGTCACCATCAACTTAGAGAAGTTCCAGTTAGTCCCCACCACCAGGATGACGTAACTAAGGATGGTCTTGGACTCCCAGTTAGCGAGGGCATTCCCCTCTCAGGAGAGGCTGAACAACCTGGATCAAGTTATATGACCATTCCTGACAAATGCACCAATGAGAGCCAAGGATTGGCAGAGACTCGTGGGCCACCTGGTCTCGTTGGAGAAGTTAGCTCCTCAGGGGAGGCTCAAGCTGAGGCCAGTCCAATGGAACCTGAAGGACCTCTGGTCACCGGGAGACCCTCCTCAGAACTTAGTCAGGATGACTCCGGCCTCCAGGAACATGCTCCTCTGGTGGTCCGACAGGGCGAACACCCTAAGGGGGTTACTGTTCGCGTCTGCTCCTCCAAAGATGTTGCTCTTCACAGACGTGTCAAAGGATGGGTGGGGAGCCCATCTGCTCGAAGAGACGGCAGAGGGAAAGTGGTCCCCGGAGGAGAAGCCCCTCCACATAAACCTGCTCGAGCTCCTGGCAGTTCGAAAGGTGCTCGAGCTCCTGGCAGTTCGAAAGGCCCTCGCAACATTCGCCCATCACCTTCAGGGAAACTCAGTAGCCCTCATGTGCGACAACGCCACCGTGGTGGCATACATAAAGAAAGAGGGAGGCTTGAGATCAAGGGAACTGTGCGACCTCACGTCTGAGATCCTGGAATGGGCCGAGAAGAACCATATCATTCTCACAGCCAGGTTCATTCCGGGGAAGAGAAACGTACTGGCCGACGGCCTCAGCAGGGCAGGACAAGTAGTGGGGTCAGAATGGTCTCTACATTCACAAGTGGCACAGGAGGTCCTCCAGTTGTGGGGCTCACCAGTAATAGACCTGTTTGCCACGAGGCTCAATGCTCAGCTCCCCGTGTTTTGTTCTCCTGTGCCAGACCCGGCAGCAGTGTTCGAGGATGCCTTCCAGCACTCGTGGGACGGACTCGACGTATATGCCTTTCCCTCCTTCGGGATTCTCAGGCAGGTACTCAACAGGCTCAGACAGTCAAGGGCTACAAGGATGACTTTGGTAGCGCCCTGGTGGCCAGAGAGGGAGTGGTTCGCGGATCTACAGGACCTGGCCACCCTCCCTTCGGGGCCCCTGCCAGTAAGGTTAGATCTATTGCACCAGCTTCACTTTCGAAGGTTTCACAAAAACCCTCAGTGCCTTCGGCTACACGTGTGGAGGTTATCGAGCGCCTATTAAGGAAGGAAGGATTCTCGGAGAAGACAGCTTCGAGGATGTCAGGTTATCTTCGGAAGTCCTCGAGCGTGGTGTACCAGGCCAAGTGGGCCATGTTAGTGAAGTGGTGTGCCACACAGAACCTGAGACCCTTGGATGCGTCAGTCCACAAGATTGCAGACTTCCTGGTCCATTTTAGGGACGACCTGGGCATCTCCATTCCAGCTATCAAGGGGGTCCGAGCGGCCCTGGGGCAAATTTCTCATTGACCTGAGGGCCTCTCGCCAGATTTCCATGCTCATCAGGAGTTTCGAGCAATCTTGTTCCCCAAGCGCCTCTAGAGTTCCGCAGTGGGACGTGGCCAAGGTTCTCAAGGTTTTAACAAGGGCTCCCTTTGAACCCCTTAAGGACATCCTGGATAAAGACCTCACTCTCAAGACAGTGTTCTTACTAGCTCTAGCCTCAGCCAAGCGTGTGAGTGAGCTCCACGGCTTGTCCTTCGAGGTCTCGCATTCGAAAGGGTGGAAGGAACTGTCCTTTAAGTTTCTGCCTGAATTTGTGGCCAAAACCCAGAACCCAGCAGTTGCGGCCCCAAGGTTCGAGGAGTTCTCGGTTCCGGCAATCCCTCACTCAGACAACCCGGAAGACTTGCTCCTGTGCCCAGTGAGAATAGTCAGGAAATACCTTAGTAGGACAGCCAGACTCAGGCCAGCCATCAAAAGTCTGTTTGTCTCTTCAGGCCCAGTAAAGAGGGCAGTGTTTAGGAACATGATCTCCTTCTGGCTTTGGCAAGTCATCAAGAGAGCTTATGACAGTGAGGGGTCTGCGGTTCCTGGTACCCCGCGACCCCATGATCTTAGGGGCCTTAGCACTTCTTTGGCATTTGATAGCAACATGGTAGTGGGCCAAATCATGCGAGCAGGTACTTGGTCCAGGCAGTCCACCTTTACGGTTCACTACCTGAAAGACTGTACGAGGAAATCTCTGGACTCCTCCATTGGGCCAGTGATTTCCGCCATGCAACAAGTTTAAAACTAAAAGCCCCGGGTAGCCCTAGCGAAGTAATCGCAAGCGACACAAGTTTCCTCCTTACTCCCCGTTTTCCTTGCTACCCTTTTTCCCCTTTCCTTTCCTCCTCCCATGTGAGGGATGGATGCTGTGGAAGCCCATGTCTGGATTATGCATAAAGGTGAATTATACAAAAGGTAGACATTTGCGTGCTTCCCCCGACTCTCCTACCTTTCCACTGTGTCGTCTAGACCTAGCCTCCTATCTAGATCCCGTGTCTTGGGATGGTAATGGAGGTCTTCTGGCCTGTAAGTCCACCCCCTCCTCCTAAAGTGTAAGTCTCCTAAGAAAGTAGTTCGAGGTAAGTACTCCGTGTTGGAACAAATCACAAATTTTAAGTAATCTGTAGTTTTCCTAACAGTACTTACCTCGAACTACTTTTGGGTTATTGCCCACCCTTCCTACCCCAAGTGTCTTACAGGAGTTCGAATAGTACTTAAACATATGCTTACTGGCGACATAGACCTAGCAGCGCGCTCTTGCACGCTGACCCCGGGTCGCCTCAGGGCGAGTATCCATCCGCCACGGAGAGACCCGACAAGGGAAAACGGAGATAGGGGGAACTACGCAAAATTCTTGGTCGGTTAGGGAGGAGATCCCAGATACTCCTAAGAAAGTAGTTCGAGGTAAGTACTGTTAGGAAAAATACAAATTACTTAAAAGTTGTGATTTTGTCTTAGAAAGTGTTTTTTAAGATTGTATAATGGATTTATGAGTGTTAGGAGGGTTTATAAAAGCCTAAATTTATGAAGAAAATAAAAAATGAAAAATATTTAAAATTGAAAAAGATAATACACCATACATTTCTTTATCGATAGTACTTGGCAGTTTTCAGGTATCGTTGGGGGGCCTAGAACGGAAAACCCATGATAGCCGACGAATTATTGTATTGTATGTGAGAGGTGCCTATAATTGTTTAAATGAAGTAATTGGTTTATTGAGGGGTTTATTCCTTTTAAGTGGTTGTTCATGTTAGGTTGCATGTCTTTGGAACTAATTGTTAATTTACAGGAGTATGATTGTACAGTAGCACATTACTGTATCTCAGTTTACGAGTTTAATTCATTCCTGGAGTGAGCTCACAACTTAATATGCTCTTATTCTAAAACACTTTTTCCTTAAGAAACAGAAAATTCACTTGATACAATACATAAATACATGTACTGTACTGTATACACTCATTTTTAAAGGTGTCTTTGTTCAGTAAGTGGAATACAAACCTACGCTATTTATTAGGGGTATTACTTTCGGCGAAGCTGAAAGGACGAGCCATTAAAATTTAGCGAGGGTTAACTATCCATCCCGCTAATTAGCAGGGGGTTACTCGTTACCCTTCCCACTCCCACACCTGTGATTGAGCTTACTTTGCTTTTGGCTCAGATGGTGAACGGTCGTTACTGCTCTTAATTCTCGCAAATATTTGGACTGCAATTAATGCTACTTTTGATTTCTCTCTTTTCAGTGTGTTTGTGTGTTGACTTCTGCTGGCCATGTGTACCTGCCCTGGTCCTGAGGGCCGCACTTGCGATACTTTTATGTCCGCCAAGGACACCGATCCTCACACCCTTTGCGCTACCTGAAGAGGTCAACGGTGTGATGTGGATAACAAGTGCACTGAGTGTCGGGAGTGGTCTGTCTCCCTTTGGGAAAGGTTTGGGCGACAGCGAAAGAAGTGTAAGCGGGACTCTTCTCCTTCGAAGGTTTCTTCGAAGCAGAAGAAACCCAAGGCTTCTTTTTCCGCTTCCCAACGTTCATCCATAGATCCTGCTCGTTCGGTCTCCTCCGAGGGACCGTCGTGTAGTGGCGCAGACCAATTAACACCTGGACAACCTCGGTCCTAGAAAGTCGGTATCGTTTCCCCTAGCAAAGTGGCCCTGCCTCTCCCCCTGCGCGGGTCAATGACTATTTTTCTCTTTTTATAGGTTTGGTCCTCATTGGGGTTACTGGGTCCCCGCCGCCAACTATGCCCTGCTGTAGCTTCTTCGCAGTGGTGCTAGCGTGCAGCATTCGTCAACATCAGAGGTGGATCCTCTGGCCTCTGTCAACGTCATGGTGTCAGAGGTGTCATCTGCTGCCCATCCTGACTCGTCCGCCGTTGCTGAAGACTGCGCTTCCCCCCAGCCGAGCATCCTTCGAGAGGGAAGCTAAGTCCTAGGCGCATCTCCTGCGAGTTTTTCTCCCCTCGTGGGAGTTCACTCATAGAGACTCTTCTTCGGAGGACTCCGGCTGAATGTCAGCTTGCTGATCTGCCAGGCCCTAGAGGGCGTCACCGTGGCCGTCGTTTCCGTCGTGCTCGCCCTCCTCTTCACCTCAGAGGTCCTCCTTTTCCGTCAGTGAAGTGACGCCTCTTTGGCTCTACAGCCTCGTCATCGCAGGCTTCCTCCGCAGAGGAGCCTCCTCGTCCAACGTCGTGTGGCTCTTGACCTATACCTACCTCTGGACCTTCTCCCGACTACGCTGCCGTTAGTCCACGAACTTCGGTTCTGGACTCTCCGCCTGAGGATCGCGCGCGATCTCCTTCGAAGGATATTCATCATTCCGAAGAACGCATCCTCTCGCCAGCTCGACATCTTGCGTGCCAATCTTCAACTCACCATCCTACGACTCGCCAACCTCCTGCCAGTACGTCTCCCGTCCTGTCTCTCCAATCTCAACGTCTGCCTTCATGCCGATGGCCTACACGACAATCGCCCATGCGCTAACCACCTACGAGCGATTTACCTGCATATCTTTCTCCTACACCTCATTCACCTGCGCACTCTTCTCCAGCTCGTCAAGGTCTTGTTCGATGCATGGAATCCGACCATCGCTGACCGCGTCGTTCGTCAAAGCGCCAATCTCCTTCTAAGCACCATTCTCTGAGACAACACGTTGCTTCGGACCACTATTCACCTGGACACGCGACTGTGGCCTTTGACCAAACCTCAAGGAAATCCTCTGAGGTTTCTGCCGTTGGTGGTCACCAACTCTCTCCATGGCAAGAGACCTGATCGTCAACGAGCGTGTCAACGGATTGTCGGATAGAACATTCCAATCGCCAAGCATCGTTTGCGTGTAAATGATCGCCAACGCACATCCTTGTCCAGCGCGCCAATGTTCGCCAACTTGCCAGCACTCACCAGGGCTCGCCTATGCGCGCCTACTTCCCTGAGCTCTCATCATCAACAGCTTTAGAGTAGACAACGCTCGCCGACACGTAGGCGCTCGCCAACACGTAGGCACTCACCAACACGTAGGCACTCGCCAACGCATGGCAATATTCCACAACCTCGGCAGGGTCAGGCAGAAGTGGATAGTCGTCATCCTCCTCCAACTTCCAAGAAGTTGCGCCATCTAATGGAGGATCGGGTGTTCACCTTCCAAATTATCAGTCCTCTCACTCAAGAAGGGCAGAGTCGTTTCGCACAGGTCTCCATCGCCCCCCATTCCCCTCCCCGCAAACGCATTGCAGTGTGACCGCTGGGGAAAGAGAGAAAGGGCCCTCCCGGGGAGTTCAAGATCCCAAAGATTCCGGTGCCAAAGGTGGACCCGCGCTATTAGACAACTTCAGAGAAGACTCCTCAAAGGGAACCTTCAGTTTCCTTCCCTTCAAGGGATCTTTTTGACAGCACCAGTGTCAGCAAGCAGCCCTGGTTCGGCGCCATTGTCTGGGCAGGAGTGCAAGCTTTCGGGCCCTCCTTCTCTGCTTGCTCTTCGGAGGCCTCTGCTAGCCTTCAACACCATTCGGCACTAGCAGATTCCCAGCAAAGAGCCTCGGCTGCCTCTCCCTTGAAGAGGAAAGGAAGGGTCTCGGATACCATCGCGTCCACTAGGGTGAAACTGACCCCTGTGAGGGCTTCAACAACAAGGCCAAGCCTCCCTGGTACTTCTCCCAGATGCTATCTTGGCTCACTGCCACCTCAACCAAGAGATCCTCATGAGGAACATGTATTAGTCTCCTCCCTTCCACCTTCAGATGAAGACTCCCCTCATAAGGAGAGCATTCCATCTCCTGTATAAACCAGGAAGGATAGACCATCTAGGCCTTCTATGTTGGAGATGTACCTTCTGCCCCGCAAGGAGTCGATGGATTAGAAGATGCTTCCAAAGTACTCCACGAGGACTACCAGACCCACAGGAAATGTCAGTCACCCTAAAGATAACCACGACCCACCCTGAGATGAGCTCTCGGGAGTGGATGAAGGAGACTTCTCCGCCAGTCCAACCTCAGAGGGGGAACAGAAAGGGTTCTCAACAGGTTTGCCGGGCCAAAGATACCCCCCCCCTGGGATGGCAGAGACACAGTCCTAGACGTCTCTTTGGCACTCAAAAGCCCTCAAAGTCAACTGCAGCTTTCCCCTGGTATCAGGGGCTGAAGAGTGCCCGGGATAAGATCGCCCTACAGCTCTCCAAGTTCTCCTCCTCGCTTTGTTCGGGCTCCTCTGCCAAGCTCCTCCCACTTCCTCACGTCCAGCAACGGAGGTACTGTGAGGTCATGGAAGAGCCTCGACCAGTTCTTCCACTCCACCACTCTGGAAGAGCTGACCAAGGGGTCCTCTAAAGAGACTCTCAAGCCGTCGGGTTGCTTTCTCGGCGACAGAGATCCTCAACCAAGTGAAAGTCATAAAGTATGCCATGCAGGCTACTTTGTGGCTAGATCTTTGGTCAGGGTCGTCGGGAATCCTTGTATGGACCGAGGATTTCTCTAAGGAAAGTACCAGGAAGGCTATGGAAACTTTCCTCCTCTCAGGTACCCTGACCATCGAGTTCCTAGCCCACCAAGTTTTGAACTTGTGGGCTAATACAATCCTTAAGAGTCGGGATTCTGTATCTGAGAGGTTAAATCAGTAGGTCCCTAACACCGTGATCGCTAGGCTGAGGAACTCCTCTCTCGAGGGGTCTTCATTGTTTGAGCCAAGGGACATGGAGCAGGCTGTAGAGAGGTGAAGGAAGTTCCACCAGGACTCACTCC
This sequence comes from Palaemon carinicauda, assembly GCF_036898095.1. Taxonomy (NCBI): domain Eukaryota; kingdom Metazoa; phylum Arthropoda; class Malacostraca; order Decapoda; family Palaemonidae; genus Palaemon; species Palaemon carinicauda. The sequence continues at coordinate 150,541,413 of NC_090726.1, read as the reverse complement.
TCCACAAGGCCTTAACATCCCAGCCCTACAGATCACCAGCTCCTCAGTAGCCGAACCCACCGAAAACCTCGACGAGCAAGATGACAGCGAAGAAATCGGTGTCTAAAAAGCCTTTTCATACCAAAGACAAGAAAGTCACAAAGTCCTCCAGGTGAGGAAAATATCCTAGAGGGAGTGGCCACGGCTTCTAACACTAGGATAGGGACTCCCCTTGCTTATCTACCATGACTTCTTGTGCACACTGGACCTAAAGAACGCGCACTCCCAGATCCCAATCCATCCGTCTTCAAGAAAGTACCTAAGATTCAGCCTTGACAGCAGGAAATACCAGTTTAGGTTACTGTGCTTTGGTTTTTCCACAGCACCCCAAGTCTTCACCAGAGTATTCCCCCTAGTGTCATCTTGGGCACACAGGATCGGCATCCGTCTCCTCCGTTATCTGGACGACTGGCTGATCCTAGCAGAATCGGGAACAACCCTTCTTCAACACCTAGACAAACTTTTGAGGTTTTGCCAAGATCTGGGGATCATGGTAAATCTTGAGAATTCCTCTCTGCTTCCTACTCAAAGACTGGTATACCTAGGTATGGTCGTAGTCACCAATCTCCACAAAGCCTTCCCATGAGACGATAGGATAATAAGGCTGAGGAAGGTCGCAAGACCATTTCTCAGACGAGAATAACCTTTTGCCCAGAAATGGTTATGTCTCCTCGGTGGTGATGAGCGACAACACCACGTTAGTGGCTTACATCAACAAGTAAGGAGGTACTTTCTTGCAGCCCTTATCCCATCTAGCATGTTGCATAAGATTTTTCATAACTCCGACCATCCTTTACATTCAGATCTCCCTGGACAATTCTATCCTGTTCGTAATACAGTTAATTCTAATAGCCAGGCCTTCTCCTTCATGAGGCTCAATACTACACAGTATTCTAGAAGTTTTATTCCAGCTGTGACCAAGTTGTGGAAGGACCTTCCTAATCGGGTGGTTGAATCCGTAGAACTTCAAAAGTTCAAAGTTGCAGTAAATGTTTTTATGTTGACTAGGCAGACATGAGTTTTAATAGTTTATATATGACATATCTGTTTTGATGTTGTAACCCTTTTACCCCCAGGCTATTTGGAACTTTCATACCCTTAACCCCCAGGCGTTTTTTTTTTTTCAAGCACATTTTGCAACATATATTTTTTGAATTGCTCTAACATCCTTAATTTTCATCATAGAGAGGTCAGGTTGGTCTCATTCTTTTGGAAATGCCTGAAGTTTCTCATAAAGTTATCAAAAATATGCAAAAAAAATGTAAATAGCAATTTTTTGCAAGGACGTACCAGTACGTCCATGGGGTTAAAGGGATGAGTTTTGTGAAACGTACCAGTACATCCATTGGGGGTAAAAGGGTTAATAGTTTATATATGACATACCTGTTTTGACGTTGTTACTGTTTTTAGAATTATTTATTGTTAATTTGTTCTCATCATGTATTTATTTCTTTATTTCCTTACCTCACTGGGCTATTTTTTCCTATTGGAGCCCTTGGGCTTATAGCATCATGCTTTTCCAACTAGGGTTGTAGCTTGGCTAGTAATAATAATAATGATTATAATAGCAGTAGAGATACTAAGATGGGCCGAGATTCATTCGATACCACTATCGGCACGCTTCATTCCAAGCAAAAGGAATGTGCTTGCTGACAACCTGAGCTGAGCATCTCAGATAGTGAGTACCGAGTGGTCTTTGGATCATCTAGTAGCCAACAAAGTCCTGACTTTTTGGGGTTCGACAGTGGATCTCTTCACAATGGCCTTGAACTTCAGGCTCCCTTTAGTACTGCTCCCTAGTCCCAGACCTCAAGGCTCTCTGGCAAGATGCATTCCGACAACGTTGGGACAACATCGACATTTATGCCTTTCCCCCGTTCTGTCTGATGAGAAGGGTACTCAACAAGACCAAAACATCGGTCAACCTCTCAATGACCCTCAGCTCCGCTATGGCATCATACGAAATGGTTCCCTGACCTTCTGCATCTCTTGACAGAGCCTACTCTTGACAACTACATATCAACATCTACCACAAAACCGTAGCTTCGCTATGACTTCATGCCTGGAGACTATCCAGCATATCCTCACTCAGAGAGGATTTTCGCAACAAGTTGCGAAGAGGATGTCTTGATACCTGCAGAAGTCATCAGCAGCAGTCTACCAGGCAAAGTGGATTGGTTTCTGTGGTTAGTGTCGTGGAATGGGTATCTCTCCACTCGATGCCACTATTCCAGTGATAGCGGAGTTCTTTGTGTATTTGTGTGAAGAAATGTGCCTTTTCAGTATAGGCTGTAAAAAGCTATCCCTCACCCTTCAGCCTCGCTCTCCAACTGAATGGAATGAACATTTCTTCATCGCAAGAAATTTCTTTAATCATATGGAGTAACGAACTTACCTGTCCTCATTCAGAAGTGAGAACTCCTCCATGGAACGTGGTTCATGTTTTCTGGTCTCCAAAGAGGCCTCTCTACGAACCATTAGGCCAGGCAACAGAGTGCCACTTAACTTGGAATACGATGATCGTGTTCTCTTTAGCTTTGGCCAAACAAGTCGGCGAACTTCATGGTCTCTCATATGACATGGCCCTGTCAAGGGGATGGGGAGAGGTAACTTTCAGCTTCGTCCCTAAGTTTGTTTCCAAAACTCGTAATCCGGGGTGGCGTATTCCCTATTTGACGCCTTCCGGATTACGAGTCTCCTCTGTGTAATAGACGACCCAGATTAGTACTCTGCCCAGTGAGGAGTTTGAGGCTTTACCTCAAAAGAAAAGCAACAACCCATCCCCAAGTGCCTGCACTGTTCGTCAGTACAGGGAGGAACTAGAGGAGGATTACCAAGAACACCATCTCTGCTTGGATTCCCAGTGTCGTAGACCATGCCCTGAACCCAGACCCTCCTTTGTCACGTCGCCCCAGAGTCTACGATGTCAGGGTCGTAACTACGTCCCTGGCCATCTTGAGAAACTTTTCTGTGACGCAGGTTTTACAAGCTGGGTTGTGGAAACGGCAAACAACTTTTACAGCCCATTACCTGCAAGACGTGACCCACAGGAGGCTCGATACGTTTTCTATCGGCCCTGTGGTGGCTGCACAACAGCTGGTCTAATACCTCATCCTCCTTATTGGACAAGTAGGAGAAGGTTGAAGGCACTGTTGCTGGGTTTTAGTCTGAGTGAGTGAAAAGGTATGATTGTTTCTTATTCTTTACTTCATCCTCCCCTCTCTTGGGGAAAGCAGCATCCTGGGTTCTCTGCACAAGCTGACCTTAAACCACTGCAGGTAAATCATGCTCCTTTGTGTACCTATTATTGTGTCAACACTGCTGCGTCCCCATATCCTGGCGAGGTAGTATTGGGAAAGTCTTGGTTACATTAGTTTTTCCTACTAAGACTGAATAACTTTTACCATGACAGTCACACTGCTTATCCTGACACACAGCTTGTGGAGGCTGCTGACCTTGCGTAGCAAGGTTTTATTTAATACCAACCTACTCAAGATAAAGAGCCCCTGGTAAAGCCAAAAACCTGATTGTCAGGGATGTCAACCCTCCTAATGGATGAGTCACCCCTGATAAATAGCATAGGGTTGTATTGCAGTTACGGAACAAATGACAAATTTGTAGATAATTTGTATTTGTTCCAACACAGAGTACTTACCTAGAACTACTTTCTTAGGAGTTACTGGTAACTCTTCACAACCGACCAGAATTTTGTGTAGTTTACCCTATTCCCATTTTCTATGGGTGACCTCAGGCAGAGTGATACGCACCCTGAGGCAACCCGGGGTCAGAGAGCGTGCTAGATTAGGCCGTGCTCCTCAGTAAGTTTCTGGTCGCGACGTGATTCACATCCCGCTGTGCTCTCTCTTACCCAGTGCGACCCTTTGTTTCCCCGACCCTTTGTGTTTACCACGTGGTTCCTGTGCCCTTATCCTTACCCCTTTCCTTTGTGTCCTTGTGTCTCTTGGTGTTAGTGTTTTTATTATGGAGCATCCACGCCATTGCCCTGGGCCTGTGGCCGGTAAGTCTTGTGGGGCTTTCCTTTAGAAGCCCGAGGTTGATCCACACTCGCGTTGTTCGTCATGTAGGGGCAAAGTATGCTCCCCTACTGCCACGTGTTCGGAATGCGAGTCTTGGGGTGAGATTCAGTGGGTCCGTTATGGGACTAAGAAGAAGTCGGCCAAGAAATCGCCCAAGAAAACTACCGCGTCCTCTGCTTTGGTGTCCCCGGATGCCTCGTCGGAACGTGGTTCCATTTCATCTTCCCCTACCCAGGGTAGGAGTCGAGGTAAGTCCGTTGCGGGGAAGCGGCCCATTGTCCTTCCCAAGAGTCTGATTTACCTGTGGGGGAAGTTTCTGAGGTGTTACAGGCATGTGTGGGGCCTGAGGGAAGTGCGGTAGAGTGTGTAGGAGATGAGGTCCTGGTGCCCGCAGGGCCCGTCTCTACCGAAGACCCGATGTGGGGGAAGTCAGGTACTTCCTCTTCTCCCTCATCTTGGGCGTGTGTTTAAGGTACTTCGGCCGCCGGGGGTGATGCCGAGAAAGGCCATTCGTCAAATTCGGACCCCATCGTTTGGGATATTCCTAGAACACCCTGCAGGTCACCCTTCAGACTAGAAGAGGAGTTTGACCATTGGATCGGCCGCAAGAACGTTCCTCGGACCCCCCCAGCGCCCGCGGCGACTCTTCCGGCCGTCTTCATGCAGCCCGCGGAAACAGAGGTTCGGCATGGGGTAACCCCCGCGGAGTTGGACGCCTCAGGTGATTCGGTTGATTCCCTTTCCTCCTCCTCGTCTTCCTCGTCCGTGGATTCATCTTCAAAGGACGATTCCAGGTCCACGAGGAGGAAGCGCAAGAGGTCCAGGAAGAAGAAGAAGTCCCGCTCCCGTTCAAAGAAGAAGGAGTCCAGACCTTCTAAGAAGAAAGCGAAGAGGAGTAAGTCCAAAGATTGGGTGAGGATCACGGTACCCCGGAGCGAGCTGTTTAAGGTCACCACAGCCGCGGCCGCTTCTGGGTGGCTCCCTAGAGCCTCGTCCTCACCGTCTCTCCCCTCTTGCTCCTCCTATGGACAAGAACCTCACCGAGGGAGGCCTTTCCTAACTCCCCGTGAGCCTACGAAGTTGTCGAAGGCCTCCGCGCCCCTTACTGTGCGGAGGGAGGCGCTCCGTCAAGTGGAAGGCGTTACGCCAGCCGCGGGCTCCTTGGCTGACTTCATTAAGCTCCAAGGGTGCCCTTCGGTCAGGAATATTCTAACAGATACGAGGATGCCCGCAGGGCAAGGTACAGTGAACCCTCGCTACTTCGCGGTTCGACCATCGCGGATTCACCACTTCGCGGATTTTTTCCATAACCCATATATATACAGTAATATATATATATATATATATGTATGCATGTATTTATGTATATATGTAGGTATGTATATGTGTATACATATAAATATATATATATATACACACACACACACACATATATATATATATATATATATATATATATATATATATATATATATATATATTTAAAGTAGGAAGATGTGATGTAGTTCTAAGGGAAAAGTATGGGAAATATGTCTGGGTAATAAGCAAAGCTCTACCTCCAGTTTGTTTCTTCATTATGATCAGAGATAAATGTAAACAAAACATTGGTTGCCATTTTTTATCATGCTTTTTAGCGTGTTTAGGAAATGCATGATATAAAATCACCTTTAATATTTGTGCCTGTTTTAGTTTAGGGTACTGTAGTACATGCATTAAGCGTTCTGTACATTAAAGGGTAGTTTGTTAACAGAACTACGTACAAGGGAAGGTTTTAAAAGTCTGAATATACATGTTGAATAAATAGGTAAATATGGTGTCACTACTTCGCGGATTTTCACCTATCGCGGCCGCGACTGGAACCTATCTACCGCGATAAACGAGGGTTCACTGTACTCCCATAACGGATACCTTCGCCTCTGCGGGGCCGCCCGTGACACGGGCAGTCTCATCCAACGTTGCTCTCCCTACCGTCACCGATGATACTCGTGAGGAAGGACGGGTGACGGAGGCCCTGGTGGAAGAAGGGGAGTGCTCGTCCGATGACATCTCCTCCTACCGCAAAGTGTTGGCCCTCATACGACGGCACCATAGGCTGGATGAACCGATGCCCACCACTGAACAAGCCTGGCTCTCCGGACTTAGCAGGCTGGTGGAGAATCTGGTTCAACAAAGGCCCTCCTTAGCTCTACCCTTAGCTCCTGGCGTAAGGCTGGGTATGGAGCATATTGATAAGTTCCTGGACGGCCTAGCAGACGCCCCTAGGAGTCAAAGTGCCTCGAAGCTGCTGCCGGGACTGAAGGCACAGAAGAGGTTTCACATACCGGAAGGTCGTCGGGGAGGACCCCGCGCGACGGAGACAGCCATTACCTCATTGAACCAGGGTGCCGCTGAAGACAGAGCTTCCACGGCCCCTGTGTGTTTTTCCCCGTCGGAGACCTCCATGATGGAGGACATGGCCCAGGACCTAGTCTACGTGTCCTCCTGGTTGGACTGGTGGGCCTGCACGTTAGTTGGTTTTCAGGCCTCTCATGATTTGTCCCTGCCTGAAAATCAAACCCTACTGAGGGAACTTATTAGCTCAGGGGTCAAGGCCCTAAAATTTTTGTCATATCAGTCTCTCTCCCAGGCTACCAATTGGGTCCTGAGGAAGAGAGACACTATTCTGAGCAAACTTGTGAGAAAACTCCCAGACCGGGAAGCAAGAAAATTGAGAAACTCCTCAATCTGGGATGAGGCTATCTTCCCTCTTAAGTTGGTGGATGAGACGATGGAACGGGTGAGAAAGATGAAGGACATGGTAGACCATAGACCTCCCCCTATGAGGCGCCCACCTCCCAGGAGGCCCTCCGTAGACGGCCCTCACACTTCCCGTTCCTCTCCAGCTCAACATAGAGGAGAGTCACCTGCGGCTCCCTGGCAGCAGTCAACTCAGCCCCCCCCCCCCCCCCCCCGGCCGCTCCTCCAGAAGGATATAGGAGGCGAGGCCCCCTACCCCTACTGGAGCCTCAGGTGGGGGGATGCCTCAGACACTCTTGGCAAGCATGGCGGGATTACGGTGCGGATCCCTGGACGGTGACAATCCTGAGGGAAGGTTACAGACTACCTTTCTTAGCGGAACCTCCCCCGGTTATTCCAACCCTTCAAGCGGAGTGGCTGATTCTAAGGACTCCTTGTAACGGGCTGTTCTACAGGAGCAAGTGTCTTCCATGATATCCAAGGGAGCGTTGGAACTAGTCGAGGAGCCTGGCCCGGGGTTCTACAGCAGGCTCTTCCTAGTGGAAAAGGCGACAGGGGGATGGAGACCAGTAATCAACCTGTCGGCCCTCAGCAAGTTTGTGGCAAAGACCGAGTTCAAGATGGACACTGCCAAGACAGTGTTGGCTGCCTTGAGGGAAGGGGACTTCATGATATCCCTGGACCTCAAGGATGCCTACTTCCAAATCCCCGTCCATCCCTCCAGCAGGAAGTTCCTCAGGATAAAGTGGGATTCCCGAGTGCTACAATTCAAGACCCTTTGCTTCGGGCTGTCGACGGCTCCTCAAGTGTTTACAAGAGTCTTCACGGCAGTCTCTGTAAGGGCTCACGAGCAGGGCATCCGTCTGATCCGGTACCTGGACGATTGGTTGCTTCTTTCAGCCTCAAAGGAAGAATTGAAGGAGCAAGGAGGGAAGTTACTTCGTCTCTGCGAGCAGTTGGGTATCACGGTCAACGTAGCGAAGTCTCAGCTGACCCCCTCCACCAGGATGACCTACTTGGGGATGGTCTTGGACACCCAGCTAGTGAGAGCTTTCCCTTCGTTGGAGAGGTTGGAGAACCTAGAGCGTGTTCTGCTACCCTTTCTGTTGGACCTTCCCAGGAGGGCCAAGGATTGGCAGAGGTTGTTGGGCCACCTAGTGTCCTTGGAAAAGTCAGTGCCACAAGGGAGACTCAAACTTCGAGCAGTGCAGTGGAACCTGAAAGAACATTGATCCCAGGGAAGAAACCCCCACAAACTGGTTCCGGTCTCCCCAGAAGCGAAGGTAGCCTTGCAGTGGTGGCACGACAGGAGGAACACTGAGCTGGGGATGACCTTCGCACCCGACCCTCCGGAAGTCCTATTGTTTACGGATGCGTCAAAGGAAGGTTGGGGCGCTCACCTACTCGACCAATCGACAAAGGGAAAATGGTCGAGCGAAGAAGCAAAGCACCACATAAACGTGCTAGAGATGATGGCTGTGCTGAGAGCGAGTCGAGAATTCGTTCATCTCCTCCGTGGGAACACGGTAGCGTTGATGTGCGACAACGCCACAGTAGTAGCCTACGTAAAGAAGAAAGGGGGTCTAAAGTCGAAAGAGCTATGTTCGCTATCGACGGAACTTCTGGAATGGGCAGCAGAAGAAGGGATCGAGTTCACAGCAAGGTTCATCCCGGGAAAGAGGAATGTCCTAGCGGGCGTCCTCAGCAGAGTAGGCCAAGTAATAGGGTCAGAGTGGACTCTACATCCAAACACAGCTCAGTCAGTCATACGGATGTGGGGTTCCCCAGTAGTAGACTTATTCGCCACACGTCTGAACGCCCAACTCCCCGTGTTCTGTTCTCCAGTTCCAGATCCGTCAGTGGCGTTTGAGGACGCCTTCCAGCACCCTTGGGACGGCCTCGATGTGTACGCTTTTCCCCCCCTCGGAATGTTACGTCAAGTCCTCAACAGAGTAAGGACAACAGCCAACCTTCAGATGACTTTGGTCGCGCCTTGGTGGCTGGAGAGGGAGTGGTTCGCAGACTTAAAAGAACTGGCCCTTCTTCCTCCTTGGCCTCTCCCGGACAGGCCGGACCTTCTTCGTCAACCCCACTTCCAAAGGTTTCACGAAAACCCTTGGTCCCTCCGCCTTCACGCGTGGAGGTTATCGAGCGGCTTCTGAAGAAGGATGGATTCTCATCGAGGACCGCGACGAGGATGTCAGGTTACTTAAGTCGGTCCTCTATCGCTGTCTACCAAGCAAAATTGGCAGTCTTCTCAAAATGGTGCGCTTCCCGTAATTTCAAGCCCTTGGGGGCCTCGATCCACGACGTGGCGGACTTCCTGGTGTATCTCAGGGACGATTTGGGCTTGTCCATTCCGGCAATAAAGGGAGTGAGGGCAGCGTTAGGTCAAGTCTTCCTCCTGAAGGGCATTGACTTGGGATCCTCTCGGCACATCTCGATGCTCATCAGGAGTTTTGAGCAGTCGTGCCCCCCACAGGAGGTGAGGGTACCGCAGTGGGACCTAGCCATAGTACTCCAAGTCCTGTCAGAACCTCCCTTTGGGCCCCTCAAGGACATCCTGGATAAGGATCTCACCCTCAAAACGGTCTTCCTCTTAGCCCTGGCTTCAGCGAAGAGGGTTAGTGAGTTGCAGGGATTATCGTACGAAGTTTCACACTCAAAAGGGTGGCGGGAGGCCTCCTTTCGGTTCGTCCCTAACTTTGTGGCCAAAACGCAGAACCCAGCCTGTTGGGATCCTCGGTTCGAGGGCTTTTCGGTCCCAGCGATCCCTAGGTCAGACAACCCTAAAGACTTACTCTTATGCCCGGTCAGAGCAGTAAGAAAATACCTTGAAAGGACCTCCAGGCTTCGACCGGAGATCAAGAGCTTATTCGTCTCAACTGGTCAAGTGAAGAAACCAGTCTCTAAGAACTCAATCTCCTTTTGGTTGCGACAAGTAATCAAGAGAGCTTACGAGGTTTCGGGAATCCCTCTTCCAGGTAGGCCAAGGCCTCATGATATTACAGGTCTAGGCACCTCCCTGGCGTTTGAGAAGAACATGGCCGTGGGCCAGATTCTGAGAGCGGGTACCTGGTCCAGACAGTCCACTTTCACGGAACATTACCTGAAGGACTGCTCTAGGAAATCCTGGGATGGGTTCAACCTTGACCCAGTCATATCAGCCCTGCAAAAGATTTAAAGGTCATGGCCCCAGGGAAACAGGGGGTGGTAAGCCATGAGACACAAGTTCATCCCTTACCTTTCCCCCCTATCATCCTTTCCCCCCTATCATCCTTTCCCTTACCCTTAATCCCCAACGTGGGTGTGAATCAAGAGGCCCTAGCGGCCAGGATATACGTCTTCGACAAGAAATACGTCTCAGAAGTAATGGTTCAGAGGTAAGCCACTTAAACACTAAGTTATTTTTTGGGGTAGTTTCCCCTATTTTCATTCAGCCTTTAGTAGGGGTCATCGGAACCTAGTTCCCCTTCGAGGTGCCCCCTTTTTTCGCCCGATCGTGCTCCTAAACCTTCAGACCCTAGTCCCTGCAAGACACTCCCTCCTCCTAAAGTTTAAGTCTCCTAAGAAAGTAGTTCTAGGTAAGTACTCTGTGTTGGAACAAATCACAAATTTTAAGTAATTTGTATTTTTCCTAACATACTTACCTAGAACTACTTTCGGGTTATGGCCCGCTCATCCTTCCCCGAGGGTCCTGCAGGATTGAGGAGAACCCTTTTTGGCTACGAAACTTACTGAGGAGCACGACCTAATCTAGCACGCTCTCTGACCCCGGGTCGCCTCAGGGCGCGTATCACTCCGCCTGAGGTCACCCATAGAAAATGGGAATAGGGTAAACTACACAAAATTCTGGTCGGTTGGGAAGAGTTACCAGTAACTCCTAAGAAAGAAGTTCTAGGTAAGTATGTTAGGAAAAATACAAATTACTTGAAATTTGGGATTTTTTCTAACAATACAAACCTTCAGCTAACCTACCTCCAAGTAAAGTGAGCTCAATCACAGGTGTGTGAGTGGATGGGGTAGTGAGCTACCCCCCTACCCCCCACTAACTAGCGGGATGGGTAGATAACCCTCGCTTAATTTTAATGGCTTGTCCTTTCAGCTTCGCTGAAAATAATAGCTTTAATAGATAGCTAAAGGTTTGTAAAAATACAAATTATATCAGAATTTGTCATATTGTAATGGATTTTAGTGAACAAAATATAACTGCTAAGATCAGAAATGAATGCAAATTAATAATTGTTCCTACACGAATACAAACTTTTGTCCTTTAATAGGATTATGCTTTCAGTGTAGCTGGAACTCCCTGTTGAGATGTGTAACGAAGCGTCAGTAGTTATTGGTGTGAAGAGGAACTAATGATTGTCTTCATTGTTTGTTTGTGCTGAGAGATCTAACTTTCACGAGCACCAAGGTTACCGTATACCTTGCATACAGGTCCCCTCGCTTGTTTTCCATGATTGGTATTTCCCATGGGAAATCTACGATTGGGAACCCTAGAGTGGTTTACTAGAATCTTATGATAGTTACCCTGAATCGGGAACCTTAAGATAGGTTACACTAATTGTAAATTGATCGGAATTTTTACGATAGTTTACAGTGACAGAAAAGTTTACGATCACTTCTGCTGTCAGAAGCCTTATGTTCAGTTACTGCGACCTTGAAGATTTTGATCGGTTACTACCATTGGGAATCATGAGATTAGTAATCACTTAGTCTGGAATAATGTTTGGAACTTTCTCTTGTGCCTCAGTAGATCCTCACCTCTCAAGCCACCAGGGAAGCAATTCACCTATTCTTGATACTTCCCAACGTTCCTACCACCAAAGAGCAAAGAGAAGAGGGAGGTACAGTATAACTAAAGCATAGGACCATCAATCGGGCAGTCTCTCTCAAGACTTTAACCGATTTTTCTACTTGGTATCATGGGAGGAGCAGTATTAAACCAACGCATAACCCGGGAAAATTTTTCAGTACAGTGTTTAGAAGATCGTGTAGCTACTGCCAGTACTTAATCTCGTACAAACCCAAGCCCGACTGTTGCTGCTTTGGACTTTGGCAATTGCCCTTGTGACCCACTCCTGCCTTGTGATGTTCCTGAGACTCATAGGGACACCATCGCGTGAGAGTTCTATATTTGCTGATAATGCTCCTCACCATCAAGATCATCCATCTTGGTCGTGCTTAAAGGGTTTCCTGCAGCAGAAGCAGTGTCTGATGTAACCTCCTTCACTCTGGGCTGAAATGTTGTACTGGGGATGTAGTTGATGATTGATCCTCACCTTCAGTAGTGCCAGCTCTCTTGGAGTCAATGTTTCTTCATTTAGCTGGGAAATCTCCATACCTTTAATAATGAAAGCTTCAGTAGTTGCATCACCTTAGATATGAGGGAGACTAGTAAAGGGAAGAAATGGTTATGTCCCCTTGCCCTCAAAAGTTCATTTTGACCTCTCCTTCAAAAGTGGAGTCTCCAGATGCTGTCCACCTCCTAAAGATGAAAATGGAATGCTTCTCTTCTGTCCAACTAATGGCCTTCCATTCACACAAGCATTATAAGAGCACCACCAGTTGTTACTGGAACATTTACTAGTTGAGAGCACAAAGCATGCCCACACCACCCTTTTTGGAGGCTGGATCAACAGTCTTTCCAAGGACAAGATAGCACTTCAGAGAGACAAAAAAACTGTCATGCACGCAGCACAGAGCCCACCCGCTCTTCTGTAAAAGAGTTCTGTGAAGAGGTTAATCCTCATCCTCATTTGCACACTCATGTGCGACAAGAGCACATTCAATTTACAGATGAAAAATAAACATGAGATTCATTTTCATGATCAAGTGTACCTGCATATCCCAGAGCTCACTTATGCTCCTGAAGAAGAGCCATCTCTTGAGGTGGATTCTTATCTTCACACCCGCACCTTAAAGCTCACCTAGATTTTGGAAGAATTTTCAACTCCAGAGGTGGACCATCATCCTCGAATAAAGGCCTTCTTTGTTTTGGATATGTATTCAGTAACACAATCAATTGTCTCACTAAATACTCTGTTGTGTCTCTCTTGGTTAATTTTTTCAGCATGTGTCATTGGTTGCCTCTCAAGCCCAGTACACACTATGATTCATGTATCAACCTCGTGAATCTATAGTGGTGTTGAAAAAACTTACTAGCGGGCAAACATTACTGTAACACTACTCACTCGTTTCCCCGTGCTAGCTGCCTTAATACAAGGTTCCCAGTGGCGTTTACAAAAGTAACCTTTTTTCCTTTTTTAATTTGAGCTTTATATTTATACGATGCTGAGAAAAATATTATGAAATTGAAATTTTGAGAAAATAATTGTATTTTTGATTAAAAAATCACCAGTTTTGTTACATTTTTCATCTGAATACATAAAAAGAAATTTATCCTATTTAACATTGATAAATAGAGTTCTTATCTCCATAAGCCTCAGTGGAAATAAACACGGAAAATATATGTACAAAAAGAAACTTAGCCTTTATATCACATTATCAAAACAATCAATTTTCCTGTACCTGAAAGTTTTTGACGGTTAGTCGAGGCCTAATGCGAGCAATGGTTTATAGCTGGAGGTAATATTTGAATTGATTGGTTTTTGACTGAAGTCATGTTGGGTGTGCCTGATATGTCTATGGCATATATCCAGTTCAGATACAATTTGTCTTCATTGGATAAGAGTGTGGTGAAATCAGAGACCTAAGATGAGATAAATATATATAAAGCATGTACAGATTGCGATGTTTTTAGTTTCTTTATTGCCTACATTCTTTATACATACATACATACATATACCAAAGGCACTTCTCCCAATTTTGAGGGGTAGCCGACATCAACCAAAAAAAAAAAGGGGGGGGGACCTCTACTCTCTACGTTCCTCCAGCCTAACCAGGGACTCAGCCGAGTTCAGCTGGTACTGCTAGGGTGCCACAGCCCAACCTCCCACATTATCCACCACAGATGAAGCTTCATAATGCTGAATCCCCTACTGCTGCTACCTCTGCGGTCATCTAAGGCAGTGGTTCTCAAACTTTTCAGCCCGCGACCCCCCAAACGATATTGCTAGAGGCATGTGACCCTCGCCTTTCCCCGAAGTGCTTCTGACACACACACACACACACACACACACACACACACAGTACATGCCTATGCCCCGAATCATAAGAACATAATAACAACAAACATGATAAGATAAATGCAAAAAATATACGCATTATAGAGTTAACTAATTTATTACTTGTAGAAAAAATCACAATCTTTAAAGACAAAATAGGCAAAGCAATACAGTCTATTTAAATTTATAGAATTAATGTTAAATCCGTACAGGCACTCACACTTTGCTAACTGCTTCAAGAGAAAAAAATAAGTATGAAATTAGAATTATACCTTTGTTGAAGAAAGCTACTGCAGATAGCATAAATTATGTCAGTGTTTGTAAACTTTAGCACAATAAAGAAAAAATTACTGGTATCTTTATACCAAAATTTAGATATTCAGGCTGGGCTTAAAATGATTAACAAAATAATTATAGCGTTTGACTTGGGTGCTGATATTACAAATTTGCTGAAACCTAAAATCAGCTAATGATCTATAATTCTCATATGAGACAGTATACCCACACAAACATCCAGTAGACTCAAAGCTATTTCATACCCTTTTGGTTTCAAAATCAATATTTTGGAAAATTTTGGAAATTATGTCTGAGATAATATTTTTTTTTTCTTTTTTTTTTGGCTTTAGAAGAACTGTATGAATTTCTTGTGAAATAATTACTTATTTAGTAAGTGTTAAAATAAAAGTACAATATTCATGGAAGTTTAATGACAATGATCAATATTTAGGCCCAACTATGGGGCTCCACTAGCAGTGATTAGTTAATTATATCCCTATTCCACAGTGAAAACAGTATTTACACAGGCCTAAGTTTATCATGAATAACTAACATCAATTAGTGAGATACATGGGCCTGCTTTTTTTAGCACAGTAACTCCATCCTGGGTTTGATACCAGAGATGGCAACTCGGAGATCATCCTCCACCCTGAGTCTTGATCGGTATTTGTTTTTTATATAAGTCAGTGCCGAAAAAGTCTTTTCACATAAATAGGTTGATCCAAAAGGAAGTAATACATCCATTGCTGCCATGGATAATCGTGGATATTCCCTTGCAATTGAAATCCAGAACTCATCCAGTGTGGTTGAGCCAAACGATGCCTGTAAAGTCCGATCACTGGAGAGCTCCAGCAGCTCATCCTCCATGTCGGATGATAAGTGATCCCCTGTAGCAGTGAATGGTTGCCGTATCCAGTCATATTGTTGTGGGGTTGTCTCTTTTGGGAAGTATTTCTTGAAGTGGTCCACAAGACCTTGTAGGTGAGTCGTGATCATTACCTTCACGTTATCGACGCTTAATTCATTCTCCGCCATAAATTCTTCCACCTCAGGAAACATTTCAACACTGCCCCCATCAACTCGCACAGCCCATCGTTCCAGCATCCTTGTAAATGCATCAATTTTGTCAGAAAGAATCAAGATGTTCGTGTTTGGGCCTTGTAGTGATAAATTCAGCAGATTAAGTCTTTCAAATATACAAGACAAATATGCTAGACTTGCTAACCAGTCAGGGTCAGTCAGATAGTCAGCAAGTTGGGACTCAGATTTGATCAGGAACAGGCGCACCTCATCTCGTAGTTCGTACAAGCGGCTGAGAACTTTGCCTCGGGACAGCCACCTGACTTCTGTGTGGAACAACAGTGCTTCATGCTCCGAGCCCATCTCATTGCAGAGTGTGGAGAACAGCCTGGCATTTATGGGACGTGTTTTGATGTAATTTACTATTTTAATCGCAGTTTGAAGAACACTGCTTAACTCTGGATTGAGTGCTTTGCTAGCAAGAGCTTCCCTGTGAATAATACAATGTGTAAAATTTATGTGAGGTGCCACTTGTAAAACTTTTGCTTTAAGTCCTTTCCTCTTACCCAACATTGCCCCAGCACCGTCTGTGCACACACCAACACACTGGTCCCAAGACAAGCCCTCCTTTTGTATTTTGGTGTCTAGCTTTGTGAAAATGTCACTACCTGTACAGGTCCCCTCTAGTACAGTGCAAAAAAGCATGTCTTCTTGAAGTTTTCCACCAAAACTGTATCTAATGAATGCAAGTAATTGTGCAGAATTTGATATGTCTGTCGACTCATCTAGCTGCAAAGCATACTTCTTTCCCTTAACCCTCTCAATCAGCTGACACTTAATGTCATTTGAAATGTCATTAATTCGTCGAGTAATGGTGTCGTTAGACAGCGGGACTGTTTCCAGCTCACGGGCCATCTTATTACCATGCATAATCCGACTCATAGTCACTGCACCAGGTTTCATGAGGGTTTCCCCAATGGTATGTGGCTGCTTGGACTGTGCAATTAGGTATGCTACCTCAAATGATGCCATCTGAGCTTTGGCAGAGGTGGTGGTTTTCTGAGCTAGCACTTGTTTTTGACCCTGCAACTCTCCCTCCTTTCGACGGAAAAATTCTATTGGTTTATCAGCATGAGAAGGATGCTTGCTTTGCAAATGCCTTTTCATTTTCACAGGCTTTAAGCTTTCATTTGCAAGTACTTCTGAGCACATAACACATTGGGGGTACTGCATCTTATCAATGGTAAAACTAGTGAATCCGAATTTTATAAATTCTGCTTGATATTTCCGAAGTTTGGGTTTGGATGATTGGTCATACTGGGAGGTCTTACCCTTACGTTTGTCTTGCCTTTTATCTATATTTGAAGTAGAACTGGTAGATGGTAGTTCGGAAGGAATCTCATCAGTTGTTTCTGAGACACTGTTGTCAGTATCTGATGTTCCTTCCTTGTTTGCAGTCCTACGAATTATCCATCGCTCCATGTTGCTTAATATGTATATAGCTTGCTATCAAAAATTGTCCCTAAACACACACGAGGCAGCTGTGACTGAGGAAAGACTCACCGTTGACTAACTCGACTCATGTGCCGTCTTGGACTGCTGATAGTAAATGCCATATTGATAATCAGATAGATAAAATATCAATTAATTGTTATTTAAATACCAGATAAATTTGAAAGTATGTATACTGACATTTAGTTTTAAGCATCACGTAATCTGAGACCCTGAGTATCAAGCAAAAGTCAAAATTTTACTGTAAATTGGTGATGCATTGTTATTAAGCATCTGGCAACTGGTCACGCTCATTCACTGTGCGCCAACGGAGCTCAGGACTGGAAAACGGACAGGTACTGAACGTGTACGAGTGTAAATTGACAGTGAGATGGGGAGGTGACATCTCGGTTTTGTACGATGTTTCTAGGAAATGTAGGTAAAATATTGGAACTATTGCAAGTACATTGTATAATAAAATGTAATGCGTGGAAAAAAATTATGAATAATAGTTTAACACTATCAGTGGCTAGATATATAAGTATATTATATTTATTGTTTTTTTTTATTTGCTTATCAACTAATCAGTTACTGATTTCATCAGTTGATTTATTTATTCATTAACTAATCTATTTATCAATCAATCAGTTTATTTACTTATCCATTAATTTTTTACATTTTATATATTCATTTAATTACTTATTTTTTCATTCATTTTTGTTTGCATTTATCTATAAATGTGTTAATTCATTTATTTATCTATTTAACTATTCAGCTATTTACTTATTTTCCCTTTTGTATATCTTAAATTTATTCGTTTATTATTTCATAATTACTATTGTATTTCTTTATATGTTTAGTTTGTTTTATTTAAATATTATGTATTCATTTACCCATACATGAAAGTCCATCAGCTTTAATAATTTTGCTTCGTTTTTTATAGTTAACAGACTCGTTTGCTTAAAGGGGAAAAATAAAATGACAAAATATGAGTAAGTTACGGCAAAACTAGTATGCTATTAGCGAGGGAATATCCTACTCGTATGAGAATCACGCGGACTGACGGATATACACCCTTGCTCAGAACTGTCAAAAATAGCAAAAAAAAGACGTTTATGTTTGATAAATCTTACCTTCCAAAACTAATAATGCTAGCTTAAAATCAATGACACTACTGCATAGAAACTTAGTCCCAGCGCAGCAGTGGGGGAATCACTAGTGTGTAGTATTTAGTTTAGTTTTTGCAAAGGCCCATGGTGTTACTATTGTCCCACCCGGCTCTCTTTTCAGTGTTATTCTTAAAGATGCGTAACAATTCGTAACTAGTTACGGTAAATGACAAAATATAAGGTGTATATATGTATATATATATATATATATATATATATATATATATATATATATATATATATATATATATATATATATATATATATATATATATATATTTGTTGTACTAAAATATAAACATTTGGTTTATTATTGATTTGAAATATTTTAGCAGAATTATTATGATTTAGCCTTAAAACTAAAGTTGACCATAATACTATTTTTTGCTTACTTGTATTTATATTTTCTTAACATCATCTCGCGACCCCCCCAAAAGCATTTGGCGACCCCCAGTTTGAGAACCACTGATCTAAGGCATCATGATCAAGTGTACCTGCATATCCCAGAGCTCACTTATGCTCCTGAAGAAGAGCCATCTCTTGAGGTGGATTCTTATCTTCACACCCGCACCTTAAAGCTCACCTAGATTTTGGAAGAATTTTCAACTCCAGAGGTGGACCATCATCCTCGAATAAAGGCCTTCTTTGTTTTGGATATGTATTCAGTAACACAACAATTGTCTCACTAAATACTCTGTTGTGTCTCTCTTGGTTAATTTTTTCAGCATGTGTCATTGGTTGCCTCTCAAGCCCAGTACACACTAATATTCATGTATCAACCTCGTGAATCTATAGTGGTGTTGAAAAAACTTACTAGCGGGCAAACATTACTGTAACACTACTCACTCGTTTCCCCGTGCTAGCTGCCTTAATACAAGGTTCCCAGTGGCGTTTACAAAAGTAACCTTTTTTCCTTTTTTAATTTGAGCTTTATATTTATACGATGCTGAGAAAAATATTATGAAATTGAAATTTTGAGAAAATAATTGTATTTTTGATTAAAAAATCACCAGTTTTGTTACATTTTTCATCTGAATACATAAAAAGAAATTTATCCTATTTAACATTGATAAATAGAGTTCTTATCTCCATAAGCCTCAGTGGAAATAAACACGGAAAATATATGTACAAAAAGAAACTTAGCCTTTATATCACATTATCAAAACAATCAATTTTCCTGTACCTGAAAGTTTTTGACGGTTAGTCGAGGCCTAATGCGAGCAATGGTTTATAGCTGGAGGTAATATTTGAATTGATTGGTTTTTGACTGAAGTCATGTTGGGTGTGCCTGATATGTCTATGGCATATATCCAGTTCAGATACAATTTGTCTTCATTGGATAAGAGTGTGGTGAAATCAGAGACCTAAGATGAGATAAATATATATAAAGCATGTACAGATTGCGATGTTTTTAGTTTCTTTATTGCCTACATTCTTTATACATACATACATACATTTACCAAAGGCACTTCTCCCAATTTTGAGGGGTAGCCGACATCAACCAAAAAGAAAAAAGGGGGGGGGGGGACCTCTACTCTCTACGTTCCTCCAGCCTAACCAGGGACTCAGCCGAGTTCAGCTGGTACTGCTAGGGTGCCACAGCCCAACCTCCCACATTATCCACCACAGATGAAGCTTCATAATGCTGAATCCCCTACTGCTGCTACCTCCGCGGTCATCTAAGGCAGTGGTTCTCAAACTTTTCAGCCCGCGACCCCCCAAACGATATTGCTAGAGGCATGTGACCCTCGCCTTTCCCCGAAGTGCTTCTGACACACACACACACACACACACACACACACACACAGTACATGCCTATGCCCCGAATCATAAGAACATAATAACAACAAACATGATAAGATAAATGCAAAAAATATACGCATTATAGAGTTAACTAATTTATTACTTGTAGAAAAAATCACAATCTTTAAAGACAAAATAGGCAAAGCAATACAGTCTATTTAAATTTATAGAATTAATGTTAAATCCGTACAGGCACTCACACTTTGCTAACTGCTTCAAGAGAAAAAAATAAGTATGAAATTAGAATTATACCTTTGTTGAAGAAAGCTACTGCAGATAGCATAAATTATGTCAGTGTTTGTAAACTTTAGCACAATAAAGAAAAAATTACTGGTATCTTTATACCAAAATTTAGATATTCAGGCTGGGCTTAAAATGATTAACAAAATAATTATAGCATTTGACTTGGGTGCTGATATTACAAATTTGCTGAAACCTAAAATCAGCTAATGATCTATAATTCTCATATGAGACAGTATACCCACACAAACATCCAGTAGACTCAAAGCTATTTCATACCCTTTTGGTTTCAAAATCAATATTTTGGAAAATTTTGGAAATTATGTCTGAGATAATATTTTTTTTTCTTTTTTTTTTGGCTTTAGAAGAACTGTATGAATTTCTTGTGAAATAATTACTTATTTAGTAAGTGTTAAAATAAAAGTACAATATTCATGGAAGTTTAATGACAATGATCAATATTTAGGCCCAACTATGGGGCTCCACTAGCAGTGATTAGTTAATTATATCCCTATTCCACAGTGAAAACAGTATTTACACAGGCCTAAGTTTATCATGAATAACTAACATCAATTAGTGAGATACATGGGCCTGCTTTTTTTAGCACAGTAACTCCATCCTGGGTTTGATACCAGAGATGGCAACTCGGAGATCATCCTCCACCCTGAGTCTTGATCGGTATTTGTTTTTTATATAAGTCAGTGCCGAAAAAGTCTTTTCACATAAATAGGTTGATCCAAAAGGAAGTAATACATCCATTGCTGCCATGGATAATCGTGGATATTCCCTTGCAATTGAAATCCAGAACTCATCCAGTGTGGTTGAGCCAAACGATGCCTGTAAAGTCCGATCACTGGAGAGCTCCAGCAGCTCATCCTCCATGTCGGATGATAAGTGATCCCCTGTAGCAGTGAATGGTTGCCGTATCCAGTCATATTGTTGTGGGGTTGTCTCTTTTGGGAAGTATTTCTTGAAGTGGTCCACAAGACCTTGTAGGTGAGTCGTGATCATTACCTTCACGTTATCGACGCTTAATTCATTCTCCGCCATAAATTCTTCCACCTCAGGAAACATTTCAACACTGCCCCCATCAACTCGCACAGCCCATCGTTCCAGCATCCTTGTAAATGCATCAATTTTGTCAGAAAGAATCAAGATGTTCGTGTTTGGGCCTTGTAGTGATAAATTCAGCAGATTAAGTCTTTCGAATATACAAGACAAATATGCTAGACTTGCTAACCAGTCAGGGTCAGTCAGATAGTCAGCAAGTTGGGACTCAGATTTGATCAGGAACAGGCGCACCTCATCTCGTAGTTCGTACAAGCGGCTGAGAACTTTGCCTCGGGACAGCCACCTGACTTCTGTGTGGAACAACAGTGCTTCATGCTCCGAGCCCATCTCATTGCAGAGTGTGGAGAACAGCCTGGCATTTATGGGACGTGTTTTGATGTAATTTACTATTTTAATCGCAGTTTGAAGAACACTGCTTAACTCTGGATTGAGTGCTTTGCTAGCAAGAGCTTCCCTGTGAATAATACAATGTGTAAAATTTATGTGAGGTGCCACTTGTAAAACTTTTGCTTTAAGTCCTTTCCTCTTACCCAACATTGCCCCAGCACCGTCTGTGCACACACCAACACACTGGTCCCAAGACAAGCCCTCCTTTTGTATTTTGGTGTCTAGCTTTGTGAAAATGTCACTACCTGTACAGGTCCCCTCTAGTACAGTGCAAAAAAGCATGTCTTCTTGAAGTTTTCCACCAAAACTGTATCTAATGAATGCAAGTAATTGTGCAGAATTTGATATGTCTGTCGACTCATCTAGCTGCAAAGCATACTTCTTTCCCTTAACCCTCTCAATCAGCTGACACTTAATGTCATTTGAAATGTCATTAATTCGTCGAGTAATGGTGTCGTTAGACAGCGGGACTGTTTCCAGCTCACGGGCCATCTTATTACCATGCATAATCCGACTCATAGTCACTGCACCAGGTTTCATGAGGGTTTCCCCAATGGTATGTGGCTGCTTGGACTGTGCAATTAGGTATGCTACCTCAAATGATGCCATCTGAGCTTTGGCAGAGGTGGTGGTTTTCTGAGCTAGCACTTGTTTTTGACCCTGCAACTCTCCCTCCTTTCGACGGAAAAATTCTATTGGTTTATCAGCATGAGAAGGATGCTTGCTTTGCAAATGCCTTTTCATTTTCACAGGCTTTAAGCTTTCATTTGCAAGTACTTCTGAGCACATAACACATTGGGGGTACTGCATCTTATCAATGGTAAAACTAGTGAATCCGAATTTTATAAATTCTGCTTGATATTTCCGAAGTTTGGGTTTGGATGATTGGTTATACTGGGAGGTCTTACCCTTACGTTTGTCTTGCCTTTTATCTATATTTGAAGTAGAACTGGTAGATGGTAGTTCGGAAGGAATCTCATCAGTTGTTTCTGAGACACTGTTGTCAGTATCTGATGTTCCTTCCTTGTTTGCAGTCCTACGAATTATCCATCGCTCCATGTTGCTTAATATGTATATAGCTTGCTATCAAAAATTGTCCCTAAACACACACGAGGCAGCCGTGACTGAGGAAAGACTCACCGTTGACTAACTCGACTCATGTGCCGTCTTGGACTGCTGATAGTAAATGCCATATTGATAATCAGATAGATAAAATATCAATTAATTGTTATTTAAATACCAGATAAATTTGAAAGTATGTATACTGACATTTAGTTTTAAGCATCACGTAATCTGAGACCCTGAGTATCAAGCAAAAGTCAAAATTTTACTGTAAATTGGTGATGCATTGTTATTAAGCATCTGGCAACTGGTCACGCTCATTCACTGTGCGCCAACGGAGCTCAGGACTGGAAAACGGACAGGTACTGAACGTGTACGAGTGTAAATTGACAGTGAGATGGGGAGGTGACATCTCGGTTTTGTACGATGTTTCTAGGAAATGTAGGTAAAATATTGGAACTATTGCAAGTACATTGTATAATAAAATGTAATGCGTGGAAAAAAATTATGAATAATAGTTTAACACTATCAGTGGCTAGATATATAAATATATTATATTTATTGTTTTTTTTTATTTGCTTATCAACTAATCAGTTACTGATTTCATCAGTTGATTTATTTATTCATTAACTAATCTATTTATCAATCAATCAGTTTATTTACTTATCCATTAATTTTTTACATTTTATATATTCATTTAATTACTTATTTTTTCATTCATTTTTGTTTGCATTTATCTATAAATGTGTTAATTCATTTATTTATCTATTTAACTATTCAGCTATTTACTTATTTTCCCTTTTGTATATCTTAAATTTATTCGTTTATTATTTCATAATTACTATTGTATTTCTTTATATGTTTAGTTTGTTTTATTTAAATATTATGTATTCATTTACCCATACATGAAAGTCCATCAGCTTTAATAATTTTGCTTCGTTTTTTATAGTTAACAGACTCGTTTGCTTAAAGGGGAAAAATAAAATGACAAAATATGAGTAAGTTACGGCAAAACTAGTATGCTATTAGCGAGGGAATATCCTACTCGTATGAGAATCACGCGGACTGACGGATATACACCCTTGCTCAGAACTGTCAAAAATAGCAAAAAAAAGACGTTTATGTTTGATAAATCTTACCTTCCAAAACTAATAATGCTAGCTTAAAATCAATGACACTACTGCATAGAAACTTAGTCCCAGCGCAGCAGTGGGGGAATCACTAGTGTGTAGTATTTAGTTTAGTTTTTGCAAAGGCCCATGGTGTTACTATTGTCCCACCCGGCTCTCTTTTCAGTGTTATTCTTAAAGATGCGTAACAATTCGTAACTAGTTACGGTAAATGACAAAATATAAGGTGTATATATGTATATATATATATATATATATATATATATATATATATATATATATATATATATATATATATATATATATATATTTGTTGTACTAAAATATAAACATTTGGTTTATTATTGATTTGAAATATTTTAGCAGAATTATTATGATTTAGCCTTAAAACTAAAGTTGACCATAATACTATTTTTTGCTTACTTATATTTATATTTTCTTAACATCATCTCGCGACCCCCCCAAAAGCATTTGGCGACCCCCAGTTTGAGAACCACTGATCTAAGGCACCAGAGGAAGCAGCAGGGCCTACCGGAACTGCGTCACTATATATATATATATATATATATATATATATATATATATATATATATATATATATATATATATATATGTATTATATATATATATATATATATGTATATATATGAATATATTATTATAATTATTATCATTATTATTATTATTACTAGCCAAGCTACAACCCTAGTTGGAAAAGCAAGATGCTATAAGCCCAAGGGCTCCAACAGGGAAAAATAGCCCAGGGAGGAAATGAAATAAGCAAATAAATAAATGATGAGAACAAATTAACAATAAAGCATTCTAAAACAGTAACAACATCAAAACAGATATGCCATATATAAACTATAAAAAGACGTATGGCAGCCTGTTCAACATAAAAAACGTTTACTGCAACTTTGAACTCTTAAAGTTCTACTGATTCAACTACCCGATTAGGAAGATCATTCCACAACTTGGTCACAGCTGGAATAAAACTAATAGAATACTGTGTAGTATTGAGCTTCATGACAGAGAAGGCCTGGCAATTAGAAATAACTGCCTGCCTAGTATTGTGAACAGGATGGAATTGTCCAGGAAGATCTGAATGTAAAGGATGGTCAGAATTATGAAAAATCTTATGCAACATGCACAATGAACTAATTGAACGATGGTGCCAAAGATTATTATCTAGATCAGGAATAAGAATTTTAATAGACTATAAGTTTCTGTCCAACAAATTAAAATGAGAATTAGCAGCTGAAGACCATACAGGAGAACAATACTCGAAACAGGGTAAAATAAAAGAATTAAAACACTTATTCAGAATAGATTGATCACCGAAAATTTCAAGACTCTCAAAAAGCCAATTTTTTGTGCAATTGAAGAAGCACACACCTAATGTGTTTCTCAAAAGTAAATTTGCTGTCGAGAATCACACCTAAAATTTTAAAAGTCATACAAAGTTAAGTAAACAATATCAATACTGAGATCCTGATGTTGAGGAGCCACTGTCCTTGACCTACTTATAATCATACTTTGAGTTTTGTTAGGATTCAATTTCATACCCCATAATTTGCACCATGCACTAATTTTAGCTAGATCTCTAATAGAGGATTCAGTAACCCCATATCTACATTCAGGGGATGGAATTGATGCAAAGAGAGTAGCATCAACTGCATATGCAACAAGCTTGTTTTCTAGGCCAAACCACATGTGTACATAGTATGAAAAGTAGTGGACCAAGAACACTACCCTGCGGAACACCAAATATCACATTCCTATACTCACTATGGTGCCCATCAATAACAACTCTTTGAGATCTATTTCTTGAAAAAATCAATAATAATGCTAACAAATGACC
>NC_090726.1:150428461-150513461 GCF_036898095.1 Palaemon carinicauda | reverse complement strand
CATCATCCTGATGGATATTTGTTCCAGGGGTAGTAACCTTGTGATACCTCTATAGGTAAAATTCTATGGTATATCACTCGCAGGGAATATCCCAAGTAGAAAGCTGCCTAGTTATATTTCCCATTTCATCCAACCCACAAGCCGTAGAAGGTTAAATTGGCTACTCGATATGCTATGGCCCCTCATAGCTACCTGTTACCTGCCAGTAAGTACTGACACCTTGTTAGAAATCATAATAGCCGAGTTCCATCAATGCTAAAAGCATACCTCTATTAAAGGACTTAGTTTTGTAAAGTCAGGAAATATACAAATTAATTTTTAAATGTTTGACTTCACGATAAGAAAGATATATTGACAAATTAACATCCGCTCTACCTTTGAGGAGAATCATGGCTGGTGTAAGAGAGATGAATGCGGAGGAGTGGTTTACTATTTGGAAGGAGAATTTTCCTCCATTATTTTTCTTGTAATATATTAGCAGTTCTTTTTCTTGAAATACATTTACTATTATCAAGTGAATCACATAATTTATGCTTTATGGACACTTGGTGATCTTTTTATTGCACTTATATTCAATTTTGACAAGGAACCTATCTAGAGACAATTGCTTTTGCAGTTTCTTTAAAATGGTATGAAAATGGGAGTAAAAATCACATCAACATGGCAAACGGCCACTGCTTGACTGATTTTTTGTAAGTCAGTACTTATCCTATAAAAAATGCGCATTCAGAGGAACATTTTTGCTCAGAAAGTGATGCAATGCTTATATACTGATTTGCTCGTGTTCAGTCACTCGTAAACTTGGGTACAAGCACTACTGTATCAAGAAAGGTAACATACTGATCAATAAGGCATACTGAATAATCAAAGCTACATAAAATCCTATTAAAAGATGTCCCATTACTGTATTTAAGAATGCTGTAAAGTTGGTAACTTTTTAAGAATGAATAAAAGTATCAACTGATATATGATTATAAGTCATCTTATATGTGCAATAGACAGTATGTTACTGTCATTTACTTTATTCGACTTTCATATTATATGCTTTATTTATAGTGATATTTCTATTCTTCATCTTTAGCAAGTTGAGTTTACTGCTGATGATCTCAGAGATCTTGGAGAAATTGGAAGAGGGGGTTTTGGTACTGTGAATAAGATGGTTCATCGTAAAAGTAATACAATTATGGCTGTAAAGGTAAGTTCCAAAATGTCTGAAAATTTTTCTGATATTTTCTAATAAACTTAAATGAAATGCCAAAAACTAGGATTTAATGATTTTGGCAAAACATCAAAAAGACATGATGAGACGAGGTAATGTTTGAAATACATACTGTAGTATATATGTCTTTAAGTAGTTTCTGTACAAGAAATTTTGTGGAAGTCTGAAAACTTCAAGTAAATAACTTTGTAAAAGCATAATCATTTGTCTGTTGTAGAGAATACGATCAACGGTGGATGAAAAAGAGCAAAAACAGTTACTCATGGATCTGGAAGTGGTTATGCGCAGTAATGATTGCCCATGCATTGTCCAGTTTTATGGAGCAATTTTCAAAGAGGTAAGTAAAAGCTGCAACTTGAATTGGTATTTTTGTAATTCAAAATATTAAATGGATAAAAAATAGGTGACAAAAGATAAAGAATTAGAACATAAGTTTAAAATCATAAAGAACAGAAGTCATATTTTACAAGCATTGTATTCCCATTATTCAAGCAATGATGTAAAGCAATCCGTAGGTCTATATCGGTTGTTATGAGTACTACTTAGCGTAAATTTAACTATGCTAGTTTTATTTCATCTCATAGTACTGTATATTGATATTTATCTAATGAACGTACACTATTAGGCCAATTATTTTCCTAGAAATTATATATTTTCTTTTAAATTATAAAATTGAATATTTCTGCGTGGTAAGTTACTATTTTCTTTTAGTTTTTGCAAGAAAAAAGAAAAGGGATTTACATATTTTGCAAGTCATTCTTTGTCGAGTTTACGTCACAAGTCCTGTTACGTTGTATTTCTGGCGGAAGGCAAGTGTCAAACTTAGTGATTTCCTTTCAATGCGTTACCAAGTAATCTTATTATTCCCATCATCGAAACATCAAGTAAATATATCGAGTGTATCCGTGGTTTGTGTCAGTTGTTATGAGAACAGTACTACTGTATTTGGTGTAAATTTAAGAAAAGAAGTGTATGTCCGGTGATGTGTTAAGAAATGTGAAGACTTGATAATGAACTAAAAAATAAATACTGTAGGACGCTTTAAAAATTAACTACACGTATAAAAACACTCCCACAGGAAGAGAAAGAGAATGCATTCTTATGGTAACTAATAATATTGGTTATAAACAAATTGTATGAAAATTATGATATCCCATAACGTAATGGTGCTGATTAATCATGAAGATATCTTGAATAAGTTTAGAAATTATGCAAACATTATGCATTGTTATTCATATGTGCACAATTTTCAATGCAGTAGCTGGAATTTCAGATAAGCTGATCAACATTTTCTCAGTCTCCACAAATATATGGTATAACTTCTTATTTGTGCTTTACAGGGGGACTGTTGGATTTGTATGGAATTAATGGATACATCTCTTGACAAGTTCTACAAATTTATATATGAAAGACTAAATGAACGTTTACCTGAAAACATTTTAGGAAAGATTACAGTAGCGGTAAGTATTCAGAGCTCCTTATGTCTTTTACTGCAGCTTTATTGAAAATGTTACAAATGATTCTGGGCTTTTGACCTACATAATTAGGTACAACTTCACTTTCAGTTAGAATTCATCTTATTTTCAAGTAAAAATTAAATGAATGAGTTTTGCAAATACTGTATATATTTTTATCATTGTAAATATGTGAAAGATTTAAATATATAATAAATTAAATTTGCTAATATTGTGTTAGACAATGCTTAGAGTTTATATGTACAGTATACAGTTGGGCCTTTTTGAGGGGAGGTATTTTTTCTCAGATTCTTGTAATTCTAAAATCCGTAAGAAAAATTATTAAAGACATTTGTTAGAATTTGCATTATGTCAGTTATCATTTTGATAATATAATAGAAAATATTTTTTTTTAATCCTAACCTATGATTTGCTTTTGTTCTAAACTAAAAGAATAAAATGGAAAAATATAAAAAATTGGAAAAAATATTTTGTTATGAAGAAAATTGTCCTTTTCCGAATACAAACCATCATCGTTTATGTAGGAGTATTCTTAATTGTGAGTTGTTGGTAGGCAGGAGAAGGGTGCGGTAGTTCCCACTTACAAAACGTAAGCAATCAACTTTACTAATGCTGTTGGACTCTTTAGTCTAGTTTGTTCCGACACAGATACAAACCTTCGCTATTTATTAGGGTATTACTTTCGGCGCAGCTGAAAGACGAGCCATGATAATTTTAGTGAGGGATAACTACCCCATCCGCTAGTTAGCGGGTGGGGAGTGGGATAGACTGGCTACCCCGCTCACTCACACCTCTCGGCTGAGTAACCACTTTACTTTTTGGCTCGGTAGAGGACGGACATGCTGCCCTTCTCTCCCGCAAAGACCTTGATGTTTTTATTTTTTTTTTTTTAATTTTTTTTTTTTTTTCTTGTGTATTTTCATTTATCTTACATATATTTGAGTGTATATGTGTATAAATGGAAATATACGTTGTTAGATACGTGTAACTTTAATTGCTGTTGACATCGTATCCAACTGCCTCCTCCGTAAGGGAGTTGTCATTGCCGCCCTTCCCTGCAACTGATGGTTGACAGGTTCTCTACACTGCCGTGTGTTTGTTTCTTTACAGAATTAAAGTGTATAACAGTTCAGCTCCCTTTCGAGGAATTATTATGGAAGGAAGGTGACTTATTCCTCGAATAGTGTATTTTGCAACAGAGCATGAATTGTAATTGATAACAACTTTTTTTTTTCACAGGTAACAGCGACGTAGAACACAAGGCCGAGTGCTACGGCTGCCCTGTTCGTTATCCTGCGCTCCATGTGGCAGCTCATGAGCTGCCCTCATTACGAGGTAGCATTCGCTGTCAACCTTCATCTTGATGTTCCTCCTCCGAGGGGAACTTCTCTCTCTCTCTCTCTCTCTCTTGCGAGAGAGTGATTTTTGTTTACGCCTATGCTTTTTTCCCATAGAGGTGGGAGAAAGCTTTACTTAGGCTATGTCCTCTTGCGGGAGGACTTCTCTCTCGTTCGCGAGAGAGATTTTTACGCCTACGCTTTTCTCCCATAGAGCTGGGAGAAAGCTTGTTTTAGGCGATGTCCCTCTTCGGGAGGACTTCACTCTCGTTTGCGAGAGAGAGATTATTAAGCCTACGCTTTTTTCCCATAGAGTTGGGAGAAAGCTTGTCTTTGGCGATGTCCTCCTTCGGTAGGACTTCCCCCTCGTTCGCGAGTGAGATATTTTACGCCTACGCTTTATTCCCATAGAGCTGGGAGAAAGCTTGTCTTAGGCGATCTTCTTCGAGAGAACTTCCCTCGTTTGCGGAGGTGTTATCTTGAACCTGCTGGTTCTCCTTGATCCTTCGGGAGTCCTTCGGAACTCCGCTCGAAACCTTCGGGTTTCAGTTACGCTGAACCTTTGGGCTCTCGTAACGATGGTAACGTTGAGCCTTCGGGAACTTGTGCCATCAATCACGCTGACCTTTCGGGTTCTCGTGACAGAGGAACCTCGGTTCCTCGTTACGCTGATCCTTCGGGGTCTCGTAACATTAGTTATGCAGAACCCGTGGGCTCTCGTAACTTTAGTCACTCTGACACTTCTGTGTTTTGTGACGAGGAAACTTCGGTTTCTCGTTGCGCTGACCCTTCGGGGTCTCGTAACATTAGTTACGCTGAACCCTTGGGCTCTCGTAACTTTAGTCACTCCAACACTCCGGTGTGTTGTGACAGGGAAAATGCGGTTTCCCGTTACGCTGACCCTTCGGGGTCTCGTAACATCAGTTACATTGAACCTTAGGGCTCTCGTAACTTTAGTCACTGACATTTCGGTGTTTTGTGACAGGGAAACTTCGGTTTCTCGTTACGCTGACCCTTCGGGGTCTCGTAACATTAGTTACGCAGAACCCTTGGGCTCTCGTAACTTTAGTCACTCCTACACTTCGGTGTTTAGTGACAGGAAAACTTAGGGTTCGC
This sequence comes from Palaemon carinicauda, assembly GCF_036898095.1. Lineage (NCBI taxonomy): Eukaryota > Metazoa > Arthropoda > Malacostraca > Decapoda > Palaemonidae > Palaemon > Palaemon carinicauda. The sequence continues at coordinate 150,508,314 of NC_090726.1, read as the reverse complement.
ACAACACAGTTCATGCTGAACTTTCGGGTTCTCGTGACCTGAGTCATTCTTTTTATGACAGTTTTCAAACTCTCGTTGAGTTGATCGTTCACTCTCACACAACACAAGCTATCGTGAACCTTCGGGTGAGCGTAGCAGTGAGTTCTCTCACCAACCTGAGAGCTCTCGCGTGCATGACCAAGTTGGCGCGCACGGCCAAATTGGCGCGCGCGGCCAAAGTGGCGTGCACAACCGTATCGGCGTGCACGACCGTCTTGGCGCGCCATATGTGCGAACATCCTGTTGCTCGACATCGACCGTATCAGAGTGCACGACCGACTTGGTGCGCACGACCGTCTTGGCGCGTGCAAGCAAAACGGCGATCATGGCGCGCGGGTTCATCCTTTTGGCGCGCCATATGCGCAAACATCCTGTTGCTCGCCATGCGCCCGAACATCTGGTGGCGCACCATGCGCGCGAATAACACACTGCGCGCCATGCGCGCGAGCAACCTTATTTGCGCCAGGTGCGCGAACAACTTCATGCGCTCCACGAGCGCGAAAAAGGTGCGCGCACGAGCTCCCTTCCGCTTACCAACCGTAAGGCGCAAGAGCTCATGACTATGTTGGTGCGCACGTGCACGACCATATTGGCACACGTGCATGACCATATTAGCGCAGACGATCGGATAGGAGCGCACATGGTCGGATGGGAGCGCACGACCTAATTGACGCGCGCGCACGACCATATTGGCTTGCATACACGACCAACTTGGCGCGCACAAACAACGAGGCGCACGCAATCGGTTGAAGTGCGCGAACAACTCTTATGACCCTTCGGGGTCTCACAACGCAGTTCACGCTGAACCTTTGGGTTCTCGTGATCATAGCCATACTTATATGACAATCGTTGCGCGAAGGGTTCACGAGTGCACAAGAGGTTTACTCTCATGACAGAGTTTTTGAACTCTCGTCCAGTGAATTGTTCGCGCGCGCCCATCGTCATCAAGAGTTTTACTCTGATGACAGAGGAATGCCTGCTGCCTAAGGGTTTACGAATCTCTACAGGTAACTATGACACAGTTCCTTTGGGTCCTGGTCACCTAACACGATTCCTGGAAATTCCATCAGGAATCAGCGACAGAGTTCCTGCGGGTTCTCGGCACAACACCCCTTAAGGTCGTGAGAAAGGAATTCACAAATAGATTCTGAACCCCTAGGTTCTCATCCGATTCTCTCTGTTTCCGCGATCCAGTGTTTTCTGAAAACTCTATGGTTCAACCCCCCCCACCCCCTCTTCGGGATGGGTCTTCCAAAGGTGTGACTTGATACGTCACTCTACACTCCCAGCTGATTACTATATCAGCTAGTCTGGTTTCGCCAGCACCGATCCTTTTGTTTTCAAACGAACCACCGTCATCTTTCCTCCACCTTCCCACTTCGAGTGGTTTGGCTAGCAGATGGAAATGAGCGGCGAATGAAAAATTCTTTACATTGCAGTTCATTTCCCCTGGCAGGCCTTCCCTGATTTAGACGGTAGTTTTCTCACTATCGGGAAAGTGTTTGATGGCAACCCCTTTAGGTAAGCGGTTGATGGCAATTATGTCTGGCCTTCTTGAAGCAAACCCCCACATATGAGACTTCACCCTTTTTCGGGAGACTCGTTCCTGAGAAGTTTTTACAAAACTTCAATGGGTTTTAAAACTTTATGAAGGCCGTAAGCCTTCCCGGAGCATGCACTCTAGCCAAGACAAAACCGTGAGGTTATGGTCTTAAACTCGGTTCTACCGTTTGATGGAGGCAGCCTCCCCCGTCATTGTACCCTGGGTATAACGACTTGCCTTTTTACACGATAGTCTTCAGAGACTTTTTATTCCTTTCCTTACAGGGTTATTGTTTCGAACAATTAGTCCCGAAGGAACATAGTTAGCTGACGTTAGAAGAACGAAAGCAACAGCGTGGGCATCTTTTCTTTACGTTACGAACGTTACAAACCCCGCCCACAGGTAAACAGACATCCGTTTGTGTGTAATGAACACTGGCTAGCCCCTCTTATAAAGAGGAGGGGTAAACCAAAGGGGAAATGATCGCCTCTATAACTGTATATTTTGTTTGAGAACATGTTCGCTCTCATTAAAGAAAATATTACAGTTAGCCAACGATCAAAATCCTTTCGGCCATAATGTTGCGATTCGTCGCACATACATTATTCCCACAACCGGATTCGTTGCAAACGTTTCCTGGAGGCAGAGAATACGCATGCGCTAGCGCAAGTAGACAAGTACATATATGCATGCAAGCGATCTTTCTGCCAATAAGGGCTATATACATCTTCCAATTAGAACTCCGTTCTATTAAGTTGTATATTTATATCCCTTACTGAAACCAGGTTATTCAGTACATTACTTGGCTACTTTCCTGTAACCAGATATATGGCATTTACGTTCTGCCTCCTTATAGGCACTTTTTTTTTTTTCCTTTTCCCCGATCGGAAGTCCTAGTCTCCTACAAAGGCTTTGGCTGGAAACTTCTCATAAGCATATCTGTTCCATAGTAGGGAACATTTAATATACTGTACTGTAATGCTAGTTTACAGATCGGAGACGGAGAAGTACAAACGTTTTTTGTCCCAAGAAGGAGAAACCTCCGTTACGAACGTTTCCAACGTTCTCCAACAGTTCCAGATACGACTTTTAAGTCGAACTACGCATGTACACTTGTCATGCGCACAGTTCGGTGTTACTACTCCGTAGTAGACTTATGCTCTTTACCCACCCAACAATAGATTGAAAATACGTCTCAATCCCCTCTTGGGTTTGGTTGGAGCCATTCGGTGATTACCGTACAGGCTCTTGTCCGAAAAGCGATCTCTATGGAGATTCGCTATTATAACATAAGCTGTACTGATTAACTGGTTTACCGTTTGGTATCGGTCTTATTCGGCCAACCACACTGGATTAGTGGCAGTTGGATTAGTGGCAGTTGGAGGGAGAACAGGCTGTTCCCCTTCATTGCAAGAACGTGCAATTGATTACACGTCTCAACATCATCTCGAGGTGTGTTTATTGCTATGCACCCCCCCCCCACCGCTGGACAATCCGCGGATGATGGGTGGCAGACGAGAGCTTCTGCAAAGAGGCCTGTCTTCTCGTCTTCCCTCTGGACCTGATGCTCTCTATAATGCATCAAAAGAGAGAGAGGGGGGGGGGGGCATATGCCATACCATTCCATCCTCGTCTGTTGGCCCGATTCAGAAAGGTACCAGCATTCACCTCTCTTAGAGAACCATCTAGCAGTACGAAGCCTTAGATGGACAGAGGACAACTAGTTGCCCCATCTGCTCTAGTCATTCCTGGTATAGGAATGTGCTTGCAAAACCACCCAGATAGTGGGCTCCTAGTGTCTTGGAATCATCTTGTATCCAACAAGGTCTTAACTTTGTGGGGTCCTCGACTGTGGTTATGCTCGCAGTGGCCCTGATCTTCAGGCTTCCACTCGACCGTTCCCCAGGCCCTCAAACAAGATGTATTCCAAGATCGGTGGGGCGGCATAGAGGTGTGCCTTGTTTTTTCCCCCCCATTCGATCTGGTGAAAAAGTCCTCAGCCAAGTCAGGATAAGCAGGATCTTATCAATGACTCCAATAGCTTCGCTATGGCATCCCGCAGAATGGTTCCCAGATCATCTGCAGCCCCTGACGGAACTCCAATAGCTTTGCTATGGCAACCCGCAGAATGGTTCCTGGACCTTCTACAGCTCCTGACAGAGTTCCGAGGGATCTTCCTCCACGGCACGATCTTCCAAGCAGCCACATGCTAACACTTTCTCAAGCCGTAGCTTTGCTTCGACTTCTCGCCTTGGACGATCCTACACCACCCCTCGCAGAGAGGCCTTTCGCAACAGGTTACGGAAAAGATGTATAGGCACCTCAGACACTTTTCAGCGTCGGTCTTCGAGGCGAAGTGTTCTGTCCTTTGTGACTGATGTCGTGGAAGGGGATTCTCTCCCATCGATGCCTTTACTTATGCAAGTGTGAGATAACTTGCCCCCGTCGGATCTCAACCTCCTCCGGGAAACGCGGTTCGGGTCCTTCAGTCTCTGAAGGCCCCTCTCTACGAACTGTAGGCCCAGCAGCAGATCGCTTCCTTACACGGAAGACGCCCTTTCTACTCACTTGGGCTTTTAACAAAGAGAGTTAGGGTGTTGTATGATCCAACCTCTGATGTCTCCTACCCTAGGAGACGGGGAGAAGTAATCCTCAGCGGCGTCCCTGAGTGGATTGCCAAGACTTAAATCCGAGTGTGCTGTACCCTAGGTGCAGCCCCTTTCGAATAAAGAGTCTTTGTTTGGTAACCGGAAACCCATCAACTGAGGTTTTACCCAGTGAAGAGTCTGTGGGGTTACCTTGAAAGAACGATACCAGCTCGCCCCCGTGTGTCGGCACTGTTGACCAGCACGGGGAAGGTCAGAGGAGGACCTCAAGGATTTCCTTCCCCTCTGGGATCGGAAGACAATTGAGGTTACTCTTAATCTAGACTCTCCTCCATCCTAAGACCCAGAGCTCGTAACGTCACTGGCGTTGTTACGTCCCTGGCGTTCAAGAAACTACTCTGTGATGCAGATACTTTAAGTGGGCATGTGGAAGCGTCAATCGACCTTCACGGCCCACTACCTGCAAAGACGTAACCCATAAGAACTTGGAGACCTTTTCCATTGGTCCTGTGGTGGTCGCACAACAAATGGTCTGAACACCTCAGGCTCCTTGATGGACTAGTAGCAGAGGGTTGAGGGCTGAGGCTACCCGGATTAGTCTGGGGGGAATGAGTAAGAATGCCTGGCTCCTTTCTTCGTTTCACCTTGTCCCCTCTGAGGAAAACAGCTCCGCATGCCTCAGCATAGCTGACCTCACCTCGCTGCAGGTAAGACCCACTTCCGTTGTGCCTCCTAAGTATAGAAGAATACTTTGTTACGTCCCCAATACCTTTTATAGGGAGGGTATTGGGTAAGTCTTTAAGAACAATAGGTTCTCTACTCGAGTTCCTATGTTAAAGACAAGCCACACTGTTAGTTCCACTCACACACAAGCTTCTGCAGGCCGCTCTCAGTGCATTACCTCATATCGGCACTTGATTTTAGCGAGGGTAGGGTCCCTTCTACTATCGATCACAGATCGAAATAGAGAGGACCCCGGGTCATGACCAAGGCCAGTTGGTGAGGGCTTCCTCCCTCCTAAGAGTAAGTCACCCTAATAAATAGCGAAAGTTTGTATCTGTGTCGGAACAAATAACAAATTTGGAAATAATTTGTATTTTTCCTAACATACAAACCTGGAGCTATTTATACAAATTGGCCCGCCACCCTGTCCCCCGAGAAGTCCTGCCATAAAGCAAAGTGGTTACTCAGCCGAGAGGTGTGAGTGAGCGGGGTAGCCAGTCTACCCCACCCCCTACCCGCTAACTAGCGGATGGGGTAGTTATCCCTCACTAAAATTATCATGGCTCGTCTTTCAGCTGCACTGAAAGTAATACCCTAATAAATAGCTCCAGGTTTGTATGTTAGGAAAAATACAAATTATTTCCAAATTTGTTATTTTTATTTTATTTAGGGTATTTTATTATTTTTTTGTGTCTTTTGTATTTTGAAAAGATGAATTTATGAATTATATATATTCTGCTGCTTCCATGTTTTAAATACAAAAAATGTATTGAAGTAGTATGATGATATTTATGATTGAGGAAATATAGACTTACTTCACATTTCTGGTGATTTATTTCTCTTAAGAGTTTGTTCATTCTTCTGTAAATAGCATATTGGTGAAAAGTGAAATCAGTAATTAAAGGCTTACAGTTCTCTATTTACACTATAACCTTCCAGTTATGAATGGCTTTTTGGATATGGGTACTGTAGTCAGTACCATTTTGCAGAGATGAAGCTGCTTGGTACCATTCAGTGCTCAATTATGATGCTGCTCAGTAATCAGTACTGATGATCCAGTCCTGTAACGTGCAGTTCTGGGTAGGTACTGATGCTTTCAGATTTTGATTCCTGTGTCTGTATTGAACCGCTTTCGGATTCTGTTGCCTTGGAATAAAAGCACATGAGTTTTCTTCTTCTCATACTGATCATTCCTTTAAATTTCTTGCTCTCTGAGGGATGTAATCTAGTAGGAGATACAAAGGTTTGCAGGTGATGTGATTGAGATCTTTGAGCGCGAATTATTACATAAAAATGTTAGCTCTTTGGCCTGCTCCCTGTAAACCTTGATATCTGTTTTGGATGACTCATGTTTTTATTAGATTGGATAACTGTTTCACCAGGATTTTATGCAAATTCTCAGCTTGCTTTGATCAAGGTAATCTGAATACCCAGTTTTTTACTTCTGTTCCTTTAACATTTATCGTTACTAATACTCTTGTACTTATGATGGTGTTTCATTAAGAAAACTTTTTATTGTAAAACTACAGCTGATACTAACTAAAACTTAGCCTTACTAACACAAGCCTAGTCTACCTTACCTATAGTCTCTGTGAAGGGTAATCAATAATAATGCCAATGATTTTTTTTATAACAGTACATTTACATAACAATTTACAATGATTAACAAACCAATGGTTAAGTAAATTATATGTTAATTATTAGCCCACATATTGGTACTCTCCAATAAAATCTGTAGAATTCACAAATCGCTAGTTTTATGGTTGAAGGCTAAAGTATTATATTAATTTTTAGAAAGTGATGCTGGGGGATAAAGTACAGTAGGGTCCCGAATTATGCGAGAATTTGGTCGATCAATGACCACATATAAATGGAAAATCGCATATTTCGAAACACAATTAACAGAAATAATTCCATTGGGGCCATGGCAACCAGCAACTTGCCTATTCAAATGTGTTTACTACCCATTTCCAATACTGTACTTTCTATGTACTATACTGTATTTTTTTATAATATCAAATTGTTCTTGTGAATAAATCAACCATTTAATATACTTTAAAGTTCTAATGACTTGAAAAATGGTTAAAATTACAACCAGGATGGGTGTAAACACCGTATATTTCCCATTGTAACACGACCCAAAATACAGGCAAATTTTAATGTCATATCTATTGTATAAGACAACTGGTGAATAGCAAAACCATCACTCTATAGACTAGCTTTTGTTGTATCATTGAAAATCCAGAATTATCAAAATAAAGGCGATTTTATATCATGTGTTTCCTAAACACGCCAAAAAGCACAATAAAAAACAACAACCAATGTTTTGTTTACGTTTATCTCTGATCATAACGAAGAAACAGTCGCATTTACACATCTGTGTATAGGTTAGTTTTTACATCGACAGCAATCTTACTAAGTATTGATTATATGTTGATTTTGTTGTTACCAATGTTCTACTTAATTTTTCTTAGAACTTGCAAATAAATGAAATTAATGCCATTTATATTATGTTTTTCTTTATGACGCTGCCTGAAATGGAAACCTTCCCTTCATTTACTGCATGCTCCATCTTCGATCATAATAAACAAACGAAGGCATTAAACACGCATGATCAAAGTGATAAATAATGATATTAAAAGCTTTTAGTAAATATGTTATTACAAATATTATTTACCATATCTATATAAATTCCTACATATGTAGTAAAGCAGGAAAACTATACTTTTTATTTCTTTTGTTTTGCATTTAATCAACAATAACAAACTGCCGCTAATGACAGAATGATAATTTACCATAATTTTAAACTGTTACTAAAGATGATTGTCCATTCCATATCCGAAATACTTTTCCTAACTTCAGTTATAAGTCAACTTGTACCCTCCTCAATTATGAAACCATCTATAAAAAAGTAAGAGAAGAATCAATTACTAGGCCGGTCTTTAAATTTATTGAACAATTAAGTTACCACTACAATGTTCGATCTGACAGAAATGGTGCGAGATTGGAGAAAGTAAGGAAAATTGAATCATGATTGATTTTCAATATAACAAACTTTGTGAAGCAACAAAGATTTCATTTGTTAGTGCCTTACCTTATTGCCTTATTTTTTGTTTTGGTTCCCCCAGTTCCCTCAGTGTGAGGCACCTTGTATATCCACCAGAGAGTTGCTAATGCATCTTCCGGTGTATTTTGCATCTTCCAGTCTTGGATGGTCTGGGATGCATCTTAGGTATTTATCGAGCTTATTCTTAAACACATCTACGCTCACTCCTGATATGTTTCTTAGATGAGCTGGCAGCACATTAAATAGTCGCTGCATTATCGATGCTGGTGCGTAGTGGATTAATGTCCTGTGTGCCTTTCTTAGTTTACCTGGTATATTTTTTTGGCACTATTAATCTACCTTGGCTTGCTCTTTCTGATATTTTTAGCTCCATGATGTTTTCAGTAATTCCTTCTATTTGCTTCCATGCTTGTATTATCATGTAGCGTTCTCTTCTCCTTTCTAGACTGTATAGTTTTAAAAATTGCAGTCTTTCCCAGTAGTCAAGGTCCTTAACTTCTTCTATTCTAGCAGTATAGGACCTTTGTACACTCTCTATTTGCACAATATCCTTTTGGTAGTGTGGGTACCATATCACATTGCAGTACTCGAGTGTACTACGTACATAAGTTTTGTAAAGCATAATCATGTGTTCAGCTTTTCTTGTTTTAAAGTGTCTGAATAACATTCCCATTTTTGCTTTACATTTAACCAACAGTGTTGCTATTTGGTCGTTGCATAACATATTCCTATTTAACATTACACCAAGGTCTTTAATTGCTTCCTTGTTTGTGATTGTCTCATTATTAGGTCCCTTGTATGCATATACCATTCCTTCTCTGTTTCCATAATTTATTGATTCGAATTTATCGGAGTTAAATACCATCCTATTTATCTCTGCCCATTCATATATTTTGTTTAGATCTCTTTGTAGTGAGTTCCTATCTTCATCACAAGTAATTTCTCTACTTATTCTTGTGTCATCGGCGAAACTTCTCACTACAGAGTTTTCAACATCACAGTCTATGTCTGAGATCATAATAACAAACAGCAGTGCAGCTAATACCGGACCTTGTGGCACACCAGATATTACCTGGGCTTCATCTGATTTCTCGTCATTTGCAACCACTATCTGTTTTCTGTTTTGCAGGAATTCTTTTACCCATTTTCCTATCTTTCCCACAATATTATGCTTTCTCATTTTTTTTCTCCAATATATTATGGTCTACCTTGTCAAAGGCTTTTGCAAAATCTAGATAGATCACATCTGTGTCTTTTTCATTTATCATATTTTTGTATATGTTTTCATAGTGTGCTATCAGTTGGGTCTGTGTACTTTTTCCAGGCACGAAACCGGTTTGACCCATATTAAACAAATTATTTTTAACCAAAATGGTTCATTATTTTCTTTTTTATTACCCTCTCATACACTTTCATAATATGTGATGTTAGACTAACAGGTCTATAATTGCTTGCCTCTAGTCTTGATCCACTTTTGAAGATAGGGGTTATATAAGCTGATTTATGTTTAACATATATCTCGCTCATATCTACACTTTGTCTTAGCAGTATTGCAAGCGGCTTCGCGATAGTGTTTGCAGTTTTTTTAACAAAATCGCTGGAACTCCATTTGGTCCGGCTGCCGATCCATTTTTAATTTCGTTTATAGCCTTGACAATATCTGCTTCATTAATATCTATATCCGTTAGATATTCAACATTTTCTTCTCTCATTTCTGTTTTAATATTCTCATTCGCAATTCTTGGCGTGAACTCACTCTTATATTTTTCTGATAATATGTTGCATATTTCCTTTTTTTCATTCGTTAGCCGTCCTTCAATTCTTTGAGGGCCTATTTCTAATCTCCCTTTATTCATCTTTTTTGCATAGGAGTAAAGTACTTTGGGGTTTCTTTTTATATTTTTAAGTGTCCTTTCTTCTATGTCCCTTTTTTCATTTTCTTTCGATTGTATAATCTTTTGTTCTGCATTTTCTATCTTACATTTTATTTCCCTCATTTTCCACACATTTTTTTCTTTTGCAAGATATTTCTTCCACTTTCTAATTTTCTGAAATAAGATCCTTCTGTCTCTTGGTATGCACGTCTTTTGTTTATTGTTTTTTTTCGGTGCATATTTTTCAACAAATTTCTCCAGTATTTTGTACAGTATGTCCGTATTTACCTGTATATTATCACTTGCAAATACATTTTTCCATTCTTTATTCAGTTCTTCATTTATTTCTGACCATTTTATATTCTTACTGTAAAAATTATATTTTCCATATCCTTCCCAAAGTTTTGTGCTTTTATTAATTCTGCGATCACTTGCTTTGGAATGGACTATCAATTCTATGACATTGTGGTCTGAAATTCCTGTTATACACTATTATTTCTTTAACATAATTCACCTCATTCACAAATACTAGATCTAGGACATTTTCCTTTCTTGTTGGAATGTGGTTAATTTGTTGCATATTATGTTCTAATAGCATATCTTGTAGCTTTTCAAATTGCCTCTTATCTTCTGCGCTACTATTACTCTCTTTTTTATATGTATACATACAACCACTTTCTTCTATCCGTTCTTTCCAATCCATGAAAGGAAAGTTAAAATCTCCGGATAGGAGTATATTCCTGTCTTTATGGTTTCTACATATATCATCTATTTTTTCTATTATTATGTCAAACTCCTTAGTGTTTGGGGGTCTGTAAACTACAATATTCACTAGTTTTTCAAATTCAAATTCTACCGCAATCAATTCACATTCTGTGTTGCTGTATTTTTCACAGACTTTTCCTTGATTTATGTCTCTTCCATATATTGCGGTTCCCCCTTGATTCCTATTTTTTCTGTCTGATCTCTAAGTTTGGAAACCCTTAATCTGGTCATCACTGCCAGTCTCTTGGGAATACCATGTTTCACTTATATTTAATATATCTATTTTTTCAATTTGGGTTAGTTCTTCTAAGAACTCTATTTTCCTTTTAGAGTTACTCGTGACTAAACCCTGTGCATTCATCACTATTATGGTTTGTGTTTCATCCCCATTATTTAATATTGGTAATAATATGGATTCTCCCATGCTTCCTTCCTGTTCTGATATGATGTTCTTTTCTTCATTTCCCGAAATTCTGCCATTAAAAAATCCAACTTTTCTATTATATTTGCTCTTTCGCCTTCATATTTCGCCTTCATGAGAGAGAGAGAGAGCGAGAGAGAGAGAGAGAGAGAGAGAGAGAGAGAGAGAGAGAGTGCGGGTATGCATGTGTTTCTGTGTGTGCGTGTCCGCGGTGCGCGCCACCGAACGAGCGGTAGTTAGAGTAATGATTGTTTGTAATGTGAAAGACTGTTGGTATAATTGAGGTTGTTTGTTTACGTTTTTAGCTAGGTTAGTGGTGATGAATGTCTTGGGTTGTAATCGAATGCCGTGTTTTTGTTTATTGTACTACCCGAAGCGAAGAATTGATCGCCACAACTAATAATAGTCTTGTTAATTTCATTATTAAACTCAGGTTGCCATATGTGAACTAAGATTTTTTTCTTACAGAGAGAGAGAGAGAGAGAGAGAGAGAGAGAGAGAGAGAGAGAGAGAGAGAGAGAGAGAGAGAGAAAGATTTGATACCAGAAAACCTCAAATTCTCTCTCTCTCTCTCTCTCTCTCTCTCTCTCTCTCTCTCTCTCTCTCTCTCTCTCTCTCTCTCTCTTTTAACAAGACTATTGTTAGTTGTGGCGATCAATTCTTCTCTCAGAGAGAAGTTTTGATAATTATACTGTGTACTATACAAAACAAATCTTTTTAAAGTGAAACAATACTGTTTGAAATATGACAAAATATTGTCGACTCGTTACCGAAGTTTAGGCTATTCACTGCTGATAAACGAACCCAACCTACGTGTGAAAACCTTGAACACCAACGGGAAAAATAAAGCTTTTATGTTTACTGTACTAAACAGAAATAATGCTTTAATATGCCATCAATATTAACACTAAAATTAAAATTATTGAAAGGTTAGAGAAAAATAAAGATTGCCGAGACCATAACCACAGTTCTGATTACATTTTGTCAGCTGGACTTGCATAGTTGAAGTTGGTTTCATTGTTGATGTGGAATTTTATCCTTTTATAGGTGATTTATTATGAAATCATGTTAATAAGATATAAGGTAAATATCGTTTAGTAACATTTATTATCAAGCACTGTATTCAGAGCAACCAATATACTTGAAAACACAATAGATTTGATACATTTTGCTGTGCTTGACTCCCAGACTTTGAACAGCTTCCCAGATACAGAAAATTTATTTTTGAAAATTAGCCATCGCATAAATGGGGAATCGCATAATTCGAACACACATAATTCGGGACCGTACTTTACAGTAGTAGATTTGGAATTATACATTCCTTCTCTTTCTCTTCCTCTTCCATTGGTAATTTGGTAAAAGTAAATGACCCTTTTACCTCTTTCACTTCCAAATTTGCATAAGATTTTGAAGACTAGCGTTTGAACAAACTTGATGACTTTTTCTTTAGATAGATATCCAATGTTTATTGGATTACACTTTTTATCACTACATATAAGTTTATGACAAGCAATGGTATCATGAATTTTTCTCTCAACTTTTGCAAACCTGTCTAAGTTGATATCCATTTCTTTCAAAATTTTCCATCCATTATCAAATTGTACAAAAGCCTTGGCTAATTTCTTTGACATGAACTATTTTTGGGGGTTTGTCCGATAATTCTTGTTTCTCTCTCACTCCACATCTTTTGATATCTTTCAAGGTCAATTAGTTCTTGATTTGTCAGTTCCTCTGCATCAGTGAATTAAGGCTCTTGAATGACTTCTTCAACTGCCAACTCTAATGTTCCTTGACATATTCACTTAATTATTTATTCAATAGCATGATCTTTCTTTAACTCTTTTAAATGTATTAGCATTTGTATATGAAACCTTTTTCGATATTCCATTCCAGAATATTTGGAGAATCTGAAGAGACATGAGCTTGCTGAAAGTGTGGTCTCGCTAAATTCAGGCAGGAATAGCACATTATCTAATCTTGGATAGAAACAACAGTTTCAGTTGTTTGAGTTAGATCCAGGTTACTTATTGTCCATAGAAAATCCTCTGCTTTGGTAACATAAGTTCTTGTGAAGCAACTCCTATGCCTCCATAGCATGAGTTTTCTCAGCTTGCATCCCTTCAAGGATATGAGGAATAATTTTCTTGGAAGCTCAACAACAGGGCCTTTATGGTAGAGTTCTTCTGAACTCTCCTCATCAGATATTTTTGTTATCTGATGCATCAAGGGAAGTATAGGTTACACAACTGGAAGTTAAGATCTTTTCAGGTGTACAAACAAGAGACTATTTTCATCTTCAATTTTATTCCAAAACAATGCAGTATTCTACCTCTTCACACTCTAGAAGATGGTGAACCCTCAGCATAATCATAGTGGCTTTGTTTGAAACAGAGTGATATTTGTTCTCTTTATCGATGTATTGGCTTGTGCAATGTACGAGCGCATACTTCAACATAACCTAAAATGGTCAACCTGGTCCAATAATATGAGAAATATACTGTTGGACTACTCTGTGATCAGGGGTAGTTACTGTACATTATAGGGGTAAAAGGTCCCTACTTGCTTGGAAAGGGGTTTTTGAGTTCAAGCAGTTTATCTCAATGGTACAGGGACACTTAATTAATTGATACCTTGTTTAACAAGAAGTTGCATGTTCCCCATTTCAGCCTCGTTCACAAAGTATTCAACCAAGTATGTCTCTCCAAATCTAAGGTTAACTACTACATATTTGTGAAACCTGGTCCATGATTAAGAGATTCTTTTCTCTGTTCTCTAGTCTTTGGTAGTGCCAAAGCCTCTGTACCATGGTCTTCCAGTCTTAGGTGAGAGTTCTCTCCCTTTAGTTGAAGGGGGTATCCTAGAGGGTATTTAGCCTTGCATGGTATATCGGCTCTGCCATGTTGACTAGGTTTTTTATTTTTTATCTAAAGTCATTGGGTTTTATCACTTTTTTTCTGTACATATTTTTTGATTATCATTATTGTTAATTTAGTGTAATGCATCTTTTTTATTGCCATTAATTCTTATCCTGTCTGGAGACATTTGAGTGAAATCCTGGACCAGTACGTTGTAGACTTTGTCAGTGTTGTCTACTCTATTGCAATATTTGTGGTCTACATGCAAAAATTCAAGATTTTACAGTTGTGTCCATGCAGTATGATATTCTTTTGTGCTCAGAAACTTTGGTTTTTAATATGAGGCACTCATCTGAGCTACTTATAACTGCTTTTAAGAAGCCAATAATTTTGAAACGGGACTCCATTCCTAGGGCCAGGGGAGTGGCAGTGTATATTAGGACTGAGTATCCTGCTTCTCATAAGTCTTGCAATGAGTGTGGATGCCATGAGATTCAGGTAATAAAAGTTTGTGGCAGGTATAACAACTTCTATTTATGTTCGATATACTGGAATCCAGACATGGATGATTTTATATTTGTCTGTCTTCTTACCATTATGGCTAAGATCCAAGACGATAGAAAGGCCTCTTTTGTTTTTTGTTAGTGATTTCAATGCTCACTATAGGGAATTGTTAAATTCTATTTTCCTTACTGATCGCCATGGCTTAAGAGCTTTGAACTTTGCCTGTGAATCAAGCTGTGAACAGATCATAAGTGAAGCTACTCACAGGTCTGATAAATGCTTGGATCTCATATACAGCAACTCTCCTGGGGTTATAACAAGTAAAGTTGGTTCTCCAGTTGAGACATCTGATCATGCATTGATTTCATTAGTAGTGGAGACTGAGCAGCCTGTCTCTGATGTATCATACTCATCTAAGCATTATATGAAATCTCAGCAGACTGGACTGGCACTTTGAGTGATCTTTTGGGCTTGAATTGGTCACAATTATATAGTAGTGTTGATCCTGTTGTTTCTTTAAATGAGAATTTAGTCAACATAATTGATTAATATATCCCTTCTCATGTGCTGAGGTACCGAGTGAAAGACAAATCCTGTTCAATAATGATTGTAAATGTGCTTATTTGGAGAAGCAGGAACCTGGTCCATGATTAAGAGATTCTTTTCTCTGTTCTCTAGTCTTTGGTAGTGCCAAAGCCTCTGTACCATGGTCTTCCAGTCTTAGGTGAGAGTTCTCTCCCTTTAGTTGAAGGGGGTATCCTAGAGGGTATTTAGCCTTGCATGGTATATCGGCTCTGCCATGTTGACTAGGTTTTTTATTTTTTATCTATAGTCATTGGGTTTTATCACTTTTTTTCTGTACATATTTTTTGATTATCATTATTGTTAATTTAGTGTAATGCATCTTTTTTATTGCCATTAATTCTTATCCTGTCTGGAGACATTTGAGTGAAATCCTGGACCAGTACGTTGTAGACTTTGTCAGTGTTGTCTACTCTATTGCAATATTTGTGGTCTACATGCAAAAATTCAAGATTTTACAGTTGTGTCCATGCAGTATGATATTCTTTTGTGCTCAGAAACTTTGGTTTTTAATATGAGGCACTCATCTGAGCTACTTATAACTGCTTTTAAGAAGCCAATAATTTTGAAACGGGACTCCATTCCTAGGGCCAGGGGAGTGGCAGTGTATATTAGGACTGAGTATCCTGCTTCTCATAAGTCTTGCAATGAGTGTGGATGCCATGAGATTCAGGTAATAAAAGTTTGTGGCAGGTATAACAACTTCTATTTATGTTCGATATACTGGAATCCAGACATGGATGATTTTATATTTGTCTGTCTTCTTACCATTATGGCTAAGATCCAAGACGATAGAAAGGCCTCTTTTGTTTTTTGTTAGTGATTTCAATGCTCACTATAGGGAATTGTTAAATTCTATTTTCCTTACTGATCGCCATGGCTTAAGAGCTTTGAACTTTGCCTGTGAATCAAGCTGTGAGCAGATCATAAGTGAAGCTACTCACAGGTCTGATAAATGCTTGGATCTCATATACAGCAACTCTCCTGGGGTTATAACAAGTAAAGTTGGTTCTCCAGTTGAGACATCTGATCATGCATTGATTTCATTAGTAGTGGAGACTGAGCAGCCTGTCTCTGATGTATCATACTCATCTAAGCATTATATGAAATCTCAGCAGACTGGACTGGCACTTTGAGTGATCTTTTGGGCTTGAATTGGTCACAATTATATAGTAGTGTTGATCCTGTTGTTTCTTTAAATGAGAATTTAGTCAACATAATTGATTAATATATCCCTTCTCATGTGCTGAGGTACCGAGTGAAAGACAAATCCTGTTCAATAATGATTGTAAATGTGCTTATTTGGAGAAGCAGGAGGCCTATCGTCTTTGGAAGGGTAACAGATCAGATTAGACTTGGAATAACTATAGTCAGCTTAGAGCTTTTGCTCAGAGATTTTATGTTTCAACTGAAAAGAAATACAATTTAACCATTAAAGAAACCCTTTCTGGTACAGCTCAGGAGTATAAGTGGTGGGGGGGCTACCCTTAAATCTGCACTCTTTGGTGTATACTGTATATGACAGTTCCTCCTCTCCTTAAACCAGATGGCTCTGTTGTTCACAATCCAAAGAAAAGGCAACCCTTTTGGCTGATGTTTAACAGTAAGCAGAATAATGAGAAACTTGATCTTCCTCATTCCTGTTTTACTTAGGCTAAACTAACTTGTTTAGCTTTTCTATCTTGGGAAATTAAAGCTCTTTTGATGGATATTGATGCTTATGGAAGTGTAGACCCAAATGGTATTTTTCCTTTGTTTTTTTTAAAGACTGCAGATTTCTTAGCTCCAAAGTTATCTGTTGTTTTGTGTAAGTTAGCAAGAAGATCTTTTAGCATTTGATGGCGAATCAGTAATGTTACTCCATTATGTAAATGTGTTTCTGGTAGTTCAAATCCAACTGATTACCGTCCAATTTCCATTACTCTAATATTATCTAAAGTTTTTGAACGTCTTTTAGCAAAACGTCTAAATACGTTTGCAGAAGGCAGTAATCTGTTCCTTAGTTTGAAGTTTGGCTTTCGTAAAGGCCTTGGAACACACAATGTACCTTCTTACTATCTCTAATGCTATACAGAAATCTCTTGACTATGGTCAGGAAGTTCGTATGTTTGGCCTTAATCATGAAGCCCTTGTTTTCAAACTTGAACAGTTAGGAGTGGGTGGGTCTTTTCTTAGCATCATCATTGAATATTTTAGTAATAAGTAGCATACAGTTGTTGTTGATGGTCACCATAGTGAGTATAGGAATGTGATATCTAGTGATCCTCAGGGTAGTGTTCTTGGCCCATTACTTTTTATACTATATACACATGCCATGTGGTTAGGCCTAGAAAACGAGCTTGTTGCATATGCAATTGATGCCACTCTCTTTGCATCAATCCCATCTTCTGAATGTACATATGGGGTTGCTGAATCCCTTAATAGAGATCTTGCTGAAATTAGTGTATGGTGCAAATTATGGGGTGTGAAGTTGAATCCTAACAAAACTCGAAGTATGATTGTAAGTAGGTCGAGGACAGTTGCTCCTCAACATCTGGATCTCAGCGTTGATAATATTTCTTTAACTTTGTATGATTTTTTAAAGTTTTAGGTGTGATTCTCAATTACAAATTTACTTTTAAGATTTTCGGGGATCAATCTATACTAAATAAATGTTTTAATTCTTTTAGTCTACCTTTTTTTTTCAAGTATTTTACTCCTGTCTGGCCTTCTGCTGCTGATTCTCATCTTGATTTGTTGGACAGGAACTCACGGTCTATCAAGTTTTTAATTCCTGATTTACATATTAATATCTGGCACTGTCGTTCAGTAATTTTGTTATGCATGTTGCATAAGATTAATCATATTCTAACCATCCTTTACATTCAGACCTTCCTGGACAGTACCACCCAGTTCATAATACTATGTATGCAGGTAATTCTAATAGTCAGTCCTTTTCCATCTTGAGGCTCAACACTAAACTGTATTCTAGAAGTGTTATTCCAGCTATGACCAAGTTGTAGAATGATCTTAACCGGGTAGTTAAATTGGTAGAACTTTGAAAGTTCAAACTTGCAGCAAATGTTTTTATGTTGATCAGGCAGACATGAGTCTATTTTTTTACTTTATGTATGAAACCTCTATTCTAATGTTGTTAGTGTTATTAAAATATTTTATTTTAATTGCTTATTAATTTAAATATACTTTGTTTCCTTATTTCCCTTCCTCACTGGGCTATTTTTCCCTGTTGGTGCCCTTGTGCTTATAGCATTTTGCTTTTCCAACTAAGGTTGCAGCTAAGCAATTAATGATAATGATGATTTACACTGGTTCTAATTTCAGACTTTCCTCTCTCTGCTACCTTTTGGCAAACTGTGTTGTGGATCTTTTCCAAGACTGTTTTCCTAGCCTTGGTTTTCTGAATCAAGAGACAAAGCTTTTTGCTTCTCCTCTTTAGATTTTGATGATTCCTTCTCTGGATCCTACACAAAGCTCATGTATAGACCCTGTTGGATCAGTACCAAAAGGTATGGGAGAAGTGTTTTAAATTCATCCAACTTTTGCCTAGTGAGTTCTGTCTTATGAGGATAGGATCCACCCCTAGAGGGTGATCATAAGGCTCGAACAGAAGCCTTCATGTAGGAGTACACTCTCATACTATGTCTGCAAAGAACTTGTTGATTTTCCATAAATGAGGACAAGAGCCTGGTGCAACTTGTCTCTCTTCATCTTATCTTTGGTATCACTTAGAAGTTCTTTTGATTTATGTTTCTCTGACCTTTGATAGTTCCTAATGCTTTGTGTAATCTCCCAAGAATCTAGAGTTTTGTCTTGAGGTGTTACGGATAGCTTTAGTTTGGAGAAGGAAGTTGAGTAACCGTCACTTTTCCTTTTTCCTTCCTCTCCCTGGGGCAGCACTGTTGGTGAAAATATGCTTGCCTGACAAGTTTGCAGGCAGGCATGCAGGCTTTGTTTTAAGAGTGATTTCATTCAACTTTTCTTTTAACAGTCGGTAGTGTGGGGATAGTTTCTCTTAACCCCATGCTTATTTTTATATTGGGATGATAAGTGCCATCAAAATTCTTTCCTTTTTTCTAAGGGAGAGTAGTTCCCCATCCATTTTTTCTAGTACTGGGTTGGGACCTAACAACTGAATCCCTGATGCTGATTAGATCATAGAGATATTTTTTTGCTCCCTAGTACCAGAAAAAAACATATTTCAATGTCTTCTACATAAAGTTTGAAGGGTATGTTCACATAGGAATTAATGATTGATTTTGAAGATAATTTGTATTATACAAACCTAAGTCCTGAATGGAAAAGTGAATAGCTTACATCAGGCAATTGGGCAATACTCTACCACTCTCCTGTGTACCAACAATCAACTACCTTATTACCAAACTTCAATAACCATCCTAGCTAGAGTTAAAGAAAGCTTTACTTCTACATAAAGTACATAATTATTTTATACATAGAAAGATTACAAATTAGTATCTTTGAAATCTGCAATTTTGATACAAATGATGTAAATGTTATCATTTTTTCAAAAGCAAGCAAATATCTCATGTCATAATTTTTATAAGACTAATAGAAAGATAATATTAGTATATAGTGTATTGTGTAAAGTAAGCAGAGGCTATGCCGTATTGTTGAGAAGAATTTCGTTTCAAAGTTATGAATATAAGAATTACTTTGTTGCTGAAACTTGTCTTACTACTAAGTACCCTTATTAGGTTACTGTGTTTATTATGTGTGCACCATGAGAATAATGGATTGACTGGAATAAATAGTAACATTTAACTCTCAATTTTGTTTGTTCGATAAATGTTATTTAATCAATTATCTCCTGAACCCTATAACAAATATCTGCCCTGTGTAAATTTCCATGTCCTTTCTATGAAAGTCGAGAATGGTAATGAAATTGTCTGATTAACCTCTAATAATATTAGTGATAATGATTAAAAATGCTCATGGCCTTTTATGAACAATTTGGTTTTGTGAACTTGTGTTTTCTATTTTCAGACATTAACGGCATTGAATTACCTAAAAGAAAAATTAAAAATTATACATCGCGATGTTAAACCTTCTAATATTTTATTGGACAAACGTGGCAATATAAAGCTCTGTGATTTTGGTATTTCTGGACAACTTGTGGATTCAATTGCAAAAACACGGGATGCAGGATGTCGACCATACATGGCGGTAAGTTGATATGTGATAATCTTCCATGCTTATAATCTTCCTCTAGATGCTGATTTCTTTTCAATACATTATCCAAGATAAGAATTATAATTATCTATATGAACCTCCCCTGATATTTATATGGCCTCTTCTCCTGAGTATTGGTTTAATCGACCTTTACCCGTAAAATTTTAAAAATTTAAGAATTATCCTTCTCTTTCCCTTCAATTAACACCTAATTAGTAAAGGAAGGATTATTCTCGTGGCAAGTGGTAACTGACGCGCCAGTCTCTTTGTGTTTACAGTTATCTCAGTTGTATTGGTTGTGGTCAGATGCTCTCCAGATTGTTTCCTTATTACTGTGCGTTAAGATGTTTTCTCCTAGCTTTGTTAGAAATTGCTACATGGAGTGTGCACTGGAATTGTTTCTGAAAGTTCGTTAAATGCATTCCCTTTATGTGTCGTGTTGGTGGCAATACTGCATTTCCCACACAATACCTCTCATGGGAAAGTATGCTTCAGTGGCTGCCGATCAAGTTAACAGTTCAAAGTGGTGAAGGAAACTTGTTATTAGTTCAGGGAAAAAGCAAGGGAAGAGTAGGCTAGTTGATTATAGCGCCGATGATGACAATAATCACATGTCTCCACCTTTAGATACTCATATAATCAGCCAACTTTCAATAGTGATGAGTTTCATAAGCTATTGGTATTAATAGCTTTCTTTGTTGAAATTCAGAAGGCCAGTGAAACCTCTCCTTGAAGCGGTAACACTGGTTTTACCTGGCCCATTACCAACCCAACCATACTCCCCAAGTTGAGTCTAGTGTTGATAGTGTTTTTTTCAGTAAGCACTTTTGAAAGCTTGCTGCATGTTACAGATTTGAAAGGCTCTTACAGATGCTAAACCTTTGCAGTAATTTTACTCTGCAATGGGGGTCATAAAGACATAATCCTCATTTGTTCCTATAGGAAATACAAACCACAATTTAAATTAGTTTACTCCTTTACTGTTTGGCTATGACCAGAATTAAGGAAATCATGGGATTCTGACAACATGGTATGGTTACCAGCATCCCACCCATGCAGGGTAGGAGTGGCTGAGTCAGTGGAACTCGCATCACTTAACTTCAAATCGTCGTTCTAGTCGGACGTCTGCTTCGACCGGTCTCCACACTACGCTTCACTTTATGCTTTGTGATTTGTGATTATGAGTGTATCTCAATTTAATTTGAGAACCTCCCCCAGTCTTGAAGATAGTCCATGTGGCACCTTTATGAGCCGAGTGGAGGTATATCCCCCATCCTTTGTGTCCTGGGTGTTGTGGTAAGCAATACTCTCTTTTTTTCTCTACTTGTGATTTTTGCAGGAATTGGCAGCCCTTTCAATGATAAATACAATAGTCGTAAGGAGAAGAAGGCTAAAGGGGATTGTTCCCCTTCTGCATCTTCATCTACTGAAAACAAGAAGCAGAAGCCTTCCATTCCTAATCCCGATCATTCTCTATCAGACCCTTCCTTAAACTCTGATACTTAAGGATGACGGCTATTTTGTGCAACATGGTGCTCTTGTAGACGTATTATTACCCACTGTGATTAGTGAACCGGAAATCTTACAGTGATATAGATCCTTTGGTGAAAGCAAGAGATGTTACTAGTTACATTAGTCTCACCAGCTTACATGAACCTTAACAACCCTCCATCTTCCCCCACAAGTGTTGCTAACTCGGGAGATTACCTCTTTATTTCATATTTAGCTGTTCAGGGAGTTTTAACCTCCATAGTGCAGGAGTACTCCCACAGAGAGGATTTTAAACATATCACTTAAACATAGGCCACCTTGGACTCCATGCTGAGAGGTAACAGATCAACTTATTTCCCCAGGTACAGAAGGAGCATACTATTCTCTTATCCGTACTCACGACGAGTCTGGCCTTCCTTTAACTCGTAAGGGTCCTAAAGGTAAGTCTTTCCCCCAAAAAAGAAGCAACCAGCTTCTCTCCAAGGAAGATCACTTCATTATCAGATGTTTTTCAGGTAGACCTCACCAGGAATCTCACCAGGAATTACAGGCCTAATCATATCATCCAAGTGTGAGTACAATATTAGCCCTGCACCTGCAGACCCACAAAAGAGTTCCACGCTTTTTTCCCTAAACAGGCACAGACAAGTGTTCTTTTATGGCATCTCAGTCAGAAAACTGTGCAAGCGATTCACTAGGTGATGACTGAGAGAAACGACGAATACAACCAATTTTGTTTAGATGGAGCATGAGTATATAGTAATGCCTCACAACACTAAATTAATTCGTTCTGGAGTGGCTTTCGTTTTATGAAAATTTTGTGTTATGAGTCACATTTTATGTGTAAATCGCCTAATTCGTTCCAAACCCTACAAAAACAGAACATTAAATCTTATAATAAAGCTAAAGTATAAGCACAATAAAATACCATTTAATATGCCTAAACTAACTGTTAATACCTGTAAATTAAGTAGTTCTCAGAACATAATGCAAATATAAATGGAAAAATAATACAATACATTCAGTACAATACCATACATGCAATACAATACCATACATATACAAAATATACAATACCATATATGAAGGTAAAAGTGGAAGAGAAAAAGAGGGCTTTTGAAGAATCTCTGCAGAGTAATAGTGTAGAGAAGTATGAAAGATACAGAGAGAAAAATAAGGAAGTAAAGCACAAGGTAAGTGAGGCAAAGAGGGCAGCTGACCTGAGGTGCGGTCAGGGATTGGGTCATTCATGTGAAGAGAATAAGAAGAAATTTTGGAAAAAAGTGAAGAGAGTAAGGAAGGCTGGTTCAAGAATTAAAGAGACAGTGAAAGATGGAAATGGAAGGTTGTTAAAAGTAGAGGAGGCAAGGAAAAGATGGGCGGAGTATTTTGAAAGTTGCTGAATGTTGAGGATAATAGGGAGGCAGATATAATTGCTGTTGCAGGTGTTGAGGTGCCGGTGATGGGAGATGAGAATGAGAGAGAGATTACAAGAGAGGAAGTGAGGAGAGCACTAGATGAAACGAGAGTAGGAAAAGCATCTGGTATGGATGGTGTGAGAGCCGAGATGTTGAAGGAAGGGGGTGTGACTGTACTTGAATGGTTGGTGAGATTGTTTAATATGTGTTTGTTCCAACACGGAGTACTTACCTCGAACTACTGTCTTAGGAGGATCTGGGATCTCCTCATTAACCGACCAAGAATTTTACGTAGTTCCCCCTCTCTCCGTTACCTTGTCGGGGCGCTCCGGGGCGGAAGGATACTCACCCTGTGGCGCCCCGGGGTCAGCGCGTGAGGAAGCGCTGCTAGGTCGTCAGTAAGCATCTGGTCGCGGCGTAGATATCATCTCACTGCTCTCTCTCACTTATCCCGTCCGATCACCTTGTGTACTACGTGTTCCTTTGAGTTCCTTATCCCTTGTGCACCACCTGTTCCCTTTGTGTTCTTGTGTTACTTGCGTGTTAACCTTTCATTATCATGGAATCCCAGCATCGTTGTCCCGGGCCCAAAGCTGGTAAGTCTTGCGGGGCCTGGCTGTCCAAGCTGGAGGTCAACCCGCACTCGCTGTGCGCCTTGTGTCGAGGAAATACGTGCTCCCCGCCCTCCACGTGTCCGGAGAGATCTCCCAAGAAAGCGTGCCTCGCCTCGCCGCTAACGTCGCCCTCAGCGCCTTTGGAGAGGGGTTCTCCTTCATCTTCCCCTACCCAGAGCAGGGGACGAGGTAAGTCCGTTGCGGGGAAACGGCCCATTGCCGTTCCCCTTGAATCTGATGTTGGGGAATCTCTGTAAGAGGGGCCTACACAGACGAGTGGGCGGTCTGCTAGTGTGGTGGAAGTTTGTGTTGTGGACGAAGGCCTGGTGCCTGCAGGACCCGTCTCTAGTGAAGACCCGGTGTGGGGGAAGCCCGAAACAGAGCCTACCCCCCCCCCCCATCATGGCAGTGTTTTTCAGGTTCAGCGGGTTCCAGGAACGGTCGGGACAAAGAAAGGCGGGCCTCGTGTTCTCCGGACCCCGACTCCATTGTTTGGACTGCGCCTGGGACACCCTTCAGGTCCCCTATGCGACAAGAAGAGGAGTTCGAGGGACGGTTTGCCTCCCGATCCGCTTTCCGCACGCCCACAGCTACGCTTCCGCCGGACTTCATGGAACCCTTTTCCCTGGTATCCAGACCAAGGGCCCCTAGAAGACTTGTTATAGAGTCAGAGGACTCAGACAGCTCTTTCTCCTCGGATAGTTTCTCGACCTACAGCTCTTTCTCGTCGGAGGACTCCAGCAGCCGGGACACCAGGAAGAAGCGGAAGAGGTCCAGGAGAAGGAGAGCCAGCTCCCAAGCCAGCCCGGCCAGGAAGAGGTCGAGGTCCTCGAGAAGGAGGAATAAGAGGAAGTTCCTTGAGGAGGAGGTTAGTTAAAGTGGTTCCCCACCATCGTGGGTCGAGCAAGACGGCTGCCGCCCCAATGCCTGCCTCGGTGGCCGCTGGAGCCGCTTCCGTACCCTTGCCCGGTGTCTCTTCGGCTCCGCCCGCCCGTCGGGTGCAGCCGTTGGCACACTTTCAGTTGCCCGCACCCAACAAGTCAGCGGCTCCATCCACTCGACGAGAACTTCCGCGGATGATACCCGGCGGCTCGGCCCCCAGCCACTTCATCGTGGCGGCTCCGTCCAAGTTACGGAACCTGCCGCTGCCGCGACCAACAACCAGCGCCATCCGGATTCCCCCGGGAGGGGGTAGACCCATGACGGCTACCCCTGCCCCGGCGGCTCTATCCGCGACGGAGGCACCCGCTCCACCATCCCGTCAAGAGGGAAGGGCTGCCTCTGGTCCCATGGATCCCTCCGTGTTCGAAGATGCTGCTGACACGGAGGGGCACATTGTTGAGGAGTTGCTGGACACAGGCGACTGCTCCCCGGACGAGATCTCATCAAATAGAAAGGTTCTGGCCCTAATTCGTCACCACCATAGACTGGACGAACCTCAGCCTTCGTCGGAACAAGCTTGGCTGTCAGGTCTGGGCAGGATGGTGGACAATCCGGTCCAGCAGAAACCATCCCTAACCCTACCCTTAGCACCCGACATCGCCCTGGGGATGGAGCATGTAGATCGCTTCGTGTCAGGCCCGAAAAACTCGCTAAGAGCCCAGGGTTCCTTTAAGCTCCTGCCGGGACTTAGAACCCAAAAGAAGTTTTACGTTCCGGAGGGGCGGCACTCAAAACCCCGCACACTTGAAGAGGCCGTCGCTACCCTGAACCAGGGCAACACCGATGAGCGGAGCCTGAACGCACCGGTGGTGTTCTCGCAAGCAGAGCCCGCCATGATGGAGGACACAGCCCAGGACATAGTGAACGTAACCTCATGGCTGGACTGGTGGGCGTGCACCCTAGCAGGGTTCCAACTGGCACACGACCTATCAGTGCTAGAGAACCAGGCCTTGTTACAAGAATTGATCCGCTCGGGGGGCAAGGCGATGAAGTTTCTCACCTTCCAGTCCCTTACCCAGACAACGAACTGGGTTCTGAGGAGAAGGGACACGGTGCTGAACAGGCTGCCCCGCAGGCTCCCCGAGCAAGAAGCCAAATTCCTAAGGAACTCCCCTGTCTGGGGCGAGACCGTGTTCACCCTTCAGGCAGTGGCGGAGACTATAGAGAGGGTCGGGAAGTTAAAGAGCTCGGCCGAGCCAAGACAGCAAGTGACAAGGCGGCCCTCGCATAGAAGATCGTCAGCGGACAGGGCCTACCCGCCTATGCCTCCGGCTATGCAGGAGGCTTCCTCTTTTTCCTGGCACCAATCCCCTCGGCCCTCCAGAAGGAGCGGTGCCCCAACCCAGGCCTCCTTTAGACCTAGACATTCAGGCGCAAGGAGAGGCCGTCCAAACCGTCTCCCCAGGAGATAGGGAGAGAGGCCCCCTACACCATCCCACGCCTCAGGTGGGGGGGATGCCTCAAACGATATTGGCAAGCATGGTGAGACAACGGTGCGGATCCATGGACCGTGACAGTTCTCAGGGAGGGATACAGGATTACCTTCCTGTCAGATCCTCCCCCTCTGATCTCCGAACATCGAGCAGAGTGGCTAGCACCTAAAGATACCAAGAGGAGAGTGACCCTGCAAGCAGAAGTGGAGGCCATGTTGAACAAGGGAGCCCTACAGCCCGTCCACGAACCTTCCCCGGGATTCTACAGCAGGCTCTTCCTGGTAGAGAAAGCTACGGGAGGCTGGAGACCAGTCATCGACCTCACGGCTATGAAGAAATTCATCAAGAAGACCTCCTTCAAGATGGACACGCCGAAGTCGGTGCTGGCGGCCTTGAGAGAAGGGGATTTCATGATGTCCCTGGATCTCAAGGATGCATATTTTCAAATCCCCGTACACCCCTCCAGCAGGAAGTTCCTCAGAGTAAAATGGGGCTCCCAGTCCCTGCAGTTCAAGACCCTCTGCTTCGGCTTGTCGGCAGCTCCGCAAGTGTTCACGAGGGTGTTCATCCTTGTCTCAGTCTGGGCACACAAACAGGGCATCATGCTGATCAGGTACCTCGACGATTGGTTGCTGCTTTCAGCCTCAGAGGCAGTCTTAAAGGATCAGGGCACTCAGCTTGTACAGTTCTGCAGGGAACTAGGGATTACAATCAACCTCAAGAAGTCCCAGTTAGTCCCAGCCACCAGGATGACTTACCTAGGGATGGTCATGGACTCCCAGCTGGCGAGAGCGTTTCCCTCCCAGGAGAGACTGGACAACCTGGACCAAGTGACTCGCCTGTTTCTAGCAGACGCTCCAATGAGAGCCAAGGATTGGCAGAGACTCGTGGGACACCTGGTCTCATTGGAGAAATTGGTTCCGCAAGTGAGGCTCAAGCTGAGGCCAATACAATGGAACCTGAAGGACCTCTGGTCAGTGGAGGAGTCCCCGCAGAAGGTAGTCAGGGTGTCCCCATCCTCCAAGGACATGCTCCTCTGGTGGTCCGATAGGAGAAACACTCTGAAAGGGATACCGTTCGCTTCCACTCCTCCGGAGATGCTGCTCTTCACGGACACATCGAAAGAGGGGTGGGGAGCACATCTCCTCGAAGAAACAGCAGGAGGAAAGTGGTCAATGGAGGAAAGAGCCCGACACATCAATCTGCTCGAGCTCATGGCAGTACAAAAGGCCCTTGCGTCATTCGCCCGTCTTCTTCGGGGAAACTCGGTGGCACTCATGTGCGACAATGCCACGGTAGTGGCATACATCAAGAAACAAGGAGGCCTAAGATCAAGGGAACTGTGCGACCTCACAGCTCAAATCCTTGAATGGACCGAAAAGAGCCACATTCTGCTCACAGCCAGGTTCATTCCGGGGAAGAGAAACGTCCTGGCCGACGGCCTCAGCAGGACGGGACAGGTAGTAGGGTCAGAATGGTCTCTTCATCCACAGGTGGCACAGGAGTTTCTCCAGCTTTGGGGCTCTCCGGTGATAGACCTGTTCGCAACAAGGCTCAATGCACAACTACCAGTATTCTGCTCCCCTGTACCAGATCCGACAGCAGCGTTTGGAGACGCCTTCCAACACTCGTGGGACGGTCTCGACGTTTATGCCTTTCCCCCCTTCGGGATCATCAGGCAGGTGCTCATCAGGCTAAGGCAGTCGAGGTCTACAAAGATGACTTTGGTAGCGCCCTGGTGGCCAGAGAGGAAGTGGTTCGCGGATCTACAGGACCTGTCCACCCTTCCTCCGTGGCCCCTTCCGGCAAGAGAAGGCCTGCTAAGCCAACCTCACTTTCTAAGGCTACACGGAAACCCCCAGAGCCTGAGGTTACACGCGTGGAGGTTATCAAGCGCCTGCTAAAGAAAGAGGGATTCTCGGATAAGACTGCTTTCAGGATGTCGGGGTATCTCCGGAAGTCTTCATGCGTAGTGTACCAGGCCAAGTGGGCCACTTTTGTTAAATGGTGTGCCACACAGAATCTGCGGCCCTTAGAGGCTTCGGTCCACAACATTGTGGACTTCCTGGTTCACCTGAGAGACGACATGGGAGTCTCCATTCCAGCCATTAAGGGAGTCCGTGCAGCACTAGGGCAGGTTTTCCAACTTAAGGGCATCAACCTAGGGGCTTCTCGCCACATCTCCATGCTCATCAGAAGTTTTGAACAGTCTTGTGACCCTCGCTCCTCAAGGGTTCCCCAGTGGGATGTAGCCAAGGTCCTCAGGGCTCTCTCGAGACCTCCCTTCAAACCTCTTAAAGACATCCTAGACAAGGACCTCACTCTCGAGGCTGTTTTCTTGCTGGCTCTTGCGTCAGCCAAACGGGTGTCCTTCGAAGTCTCACACTCGAAATGGTGGAAGGATTTGTCTTTTAGGTTCTTGCCAGAATTTGTGGCCAAGACCCAGAACCCAGCAATTGCTGATCCTAGGGAGGAGGAATTCTCGATTCCAGCTATTCCGCACTCGGACAACCCAGAAGACCTGCTTTTGTGCCCCGTGAGGACTGAGATATTCTCAGTAGAACTTCCAAACTCAGACCAGCTATCAAAAGTTTGTTTGTTTCCTCAGGCCTGTCAAGAAAGCGGTGTCTGAGAACACGATATCTTTCTGGCTCCGGCAGGTTATCAAAAGAGCGTACGAAAGTGAGGGTTCCACGGTTCCTGGGACCCCGCGACCCCTTATTAGAGGCTTTAGCACGTCCCTAGCCTTTGACATCAACATGGCAGTGGGGAAAATCTTACGAGCAGGTAACTGGACCAGACAATGCACCTTTACAGCCCACTACCTGAAGGATTATATGAGGAAGTCCCTGGAGGCCTTCTCCACTGGGTTGTCTAAACCTAGCCTCCTATCTAGGTCTCGTGCCCCAGGATGTTTTGGGATAATCCGGCCTGTAAGCCACTCCCTCCTCCTAAGGTATAAGTCTCCTAAGAAAGTAGTTCGAGGTAAGTACTCCGTGTTGGAACAAATCACAAATTTTAAGTAATTTGTATTTTTCCTAACAGTACTTACCTCGAACTACTTTCGGGTTATGGCCCACCCATCCTACCCCGAGTATCTTACAGGAGTTCGAGGAGGACTTAAAACATACGCTTACTGATGACCTAGCAGCGCTTCCTCACGCGCTGACCCCGAGGCGCCCCAGGGCGCATATCCTTCCGCCCCGGAGCGCCCCGACAAGGTAACGGAGAAAGGCGGAACTACGCAAAATTCTTGGTCGGTTAATGAGGAGATCCCAGATCCTCCTAAGAAAATAGTTCGAGGTAAGTACTGTTAGGAAAAATACAAATTACTTAAAATTTGTGATTTTGTGTTGTCAATGGTACCAGTAGATTGGGTTTGTGCGTGTATTGTACCACTATACAAGGGTAAGGGAGATGTGCATGAGTGTTGTAATTCAAGGGGTATTAGTTTGTTGAGTGTAGTTGGAAAAGTGTATGGTAGGATACTGATTAATAGGATTAAGGATAAAACAGAGAAGGCAATCATAGAAGTACAGGGTGGTTTTAGAAGAGGTAGGGGTTGTATGAATCAGATTTTTGCAGTTAGGCAGATATGCGAGAAATATTTAGCAAAAGGTAAGGATGTGTATGTTGCGTTTATGGATCTGGAAAAAGCGTATGATAGAGTTGATAGTGAAGCAATGTGGAATGTGGTGAGGTTATATGGAGTTGGTGGAAGGTTGTTGCAAGCAGTGAAAAGTTTCTACATAGGTAGTAAAGCATGTATTGGGATAGGAAATGAAGTGAGCGATTGGTTTCCGGTGAGAGTGGGACTGAGACAGGGATGTGTGATGTCACCGTACTTGTTTAACTTGTATGTTGATGGAGTGGTGAGAGAGGTGAATGCTCGAGTGCTTGAACGAGGAATGAAACTGGTAGACGAGAATGACCATGAATGGGAAGTAAATCAGTTGTTTGCGGATGATACTGTACTGGTTGCAGACGCGGAAAAGAAGCTTGGCCGATTAGTGACAGAATTTGGAAGGGTATGTGAGAGAAGGAAGTTGAGAGTTAATGTGGGTAAGAGTAAGGTTATGAGATGCACGTGAAGGGAAGGTGGTGCGAGGTTGAATGTCATGTTGAATGGAGAGTTACTTGATGAGGTGAATCAGTTTAAGTACTTGGGGTCTGTTGTTGCAGCAAATGGTAGAGTGGAAGCAGATGTACGTCAGAGAGTGAATGAAGGATGCAAAGTGTTGGGGGCAGTTAAGGGAGTAGTAAAAAATAGAGGGTTGGGCATGAATGTAAAGAGAGTTTTGTATGAGAAAGTGATTGTACCAACTGTGATGTATGGATCGGAGTTGTGGGGAATGAAAGTGATGGAGAGACAGAAATTGAATGTGTTTGAGATGAAGTGTCTAAGGAGTATGGCTGGTATATCTCTAGTAGATAGGGTTAGGAACGAAGTAGTGAGGTTGAGAACGGGTGTAAGAAATGAGTTAGCAGGTAGAGTGGATATGAATATGTTGAGGTGGTTTGGCCATGTTGAGAGAATGGAAAATGGCTGTCTTCTAAAGAAGGTGATGAATGCAAGAGTTAATGGGAGAAGTACAAGAGGAAGGCCAAGGTTTTGGTGGATGGATGGAGTGAAGGAAGCTCTGGGTGATAGGAGGATAGATGTGAGAGAGGCAAGAGAGCATGATAGAAATAGGAATGAATGGCGAGCGATTGTGACGCAGTTCCGGTAGGCCCTGCTGCTTCCTCCGGTGCCTTGGATGACCACGGAGGTAGCAGCAGTAGGGGATTCAGAATTATGAAGCTTCATCTGTGGTGGATAATGTGGGAGGGTGGGCTGTGCCACCCTAGCAGTACTAGCCGAACTCGGTTGAGTCCCTTGTCAGGCTGGGAGGAACGTAGAGAGGAGACGTCCCCTTTTTTGTTTCATTTGTTTGATGTCGGCTACCCCCCAAAATAGGGGGAAGTGCCTTTGTATATGTACTGTACTATTATAGTTAACTTATTATGGAGAGATACTTTTTCTATAGTGCAATAACCCGTTTTCTTCATATTTTTAATGGGTGACTATTTTATTTTTGGCCTGGCTGGCAAATCTCTTTTCTTATCATGAAACATTTTCCACAATGTGAGTCATAAAAATCTGTGCATCTCATTTCGCAGAGTGAAAATTTTGTAAGTAGATTCTTTCGTGAAGAGAGGTATGACTATATATACAACCCATTCCAGTCAAGAATGGCACAAAAACTTAAAGTGATTCAAGAGCATACAGGTATAAAGAGGTTATCAGTGCGATGGGAGAGCAATAACAATTTTATACAAAAAACAAAAATAATGTTACAGTGTAGGTGCTTGTGTGTGATTCATGTGCGGTACATGGCTCCCCCATAAAATTGTCATATATTTGAAATATGGCGCCCTGCTCTTGAGAGGCGTATTGTAGGCAGGTCATTTGGTGGGATATATACAGGTTTTAGGCCATCAGTGGAGACCCAGTTGTCTTTGCCAAGAATGTTGATGAGGAATGCTTTCGCTGTACAACGGATCACGAGGAAAGGGGCCATTTGCTGTGGCTTGCTAGTGTCATTGCGCAGGAAAACTTGTGTTACCGAGTGCAGATCTGTCGGTGTGTGTTACTTAGTTGGGGACATGTAAGTCTGGTGGCTTGAAGTAAGTTTTTCCACAACATGACGTAGGCGTTGGAGATTGTCGGAGGATATTGCAGACAGAAAAAAGACTGCAGGGATGACCAACGGGTTGCCATACACCATTTCATCTGCTGAAACATCCAGGCTGTCCTTAGGAGTGGTATTTAGTCCCAGGAGGACCCATGGAAGCCGAGTAAACCAGTTGGAGTCACGCAGTGGGATATCAAAGCTGCTGTGAGGGTATGTTGAAAACGTTCAACCAATACGTTGGCAGCAGGGTTGTAAGCGGTTGTCTGATATGAAGGGTGATTCCCTGGAGATTCGCTAATGATGTCCACATTTGAGAGGTGGAAGTGGTACCCCTGTCAAGTAATATGCTCCGGGATACCTAATCTCGCTATCCATCCTGAGAATAAGGCAGACGTTGCAGTTTCTATGGGAATGGCTTCAGGCCAACGAGTGAAGTGGTCGATGACTGTAAACGGGTAACAATATCCTTGTGATGTGGGTAGGGGACCTACAACATCGGCGTGAATATGGGAAAAGCACCTATGAGATTGATGAAAGGTGCCACCTCCAGAATCGATGTTTTGATGTACTTTGGAGGTTTTGCATGAAGTATACGTGCGAACTCAATCTTTAGCATCTTTAATAATACAATCCCAAGATTTATTGATCAAGCCAAAGACACAGTCGCTGGTAGAGAGTGGGAAATTTTTATCTATGTCAAGAGAGTTCAAGGTTATATCAGAAGGTTTGAAGTAAATTATTTTTTAATGCTACCATAGATGTTATATAATTATTTAATAGCTCTAAAGTCTAAATGAAAATCTGAGGTACAAAGTTATTTAATGATATTTGAGAGTACTGTAAGTGTTTAAATTTTGCTGTACAGTATCTGATTCATCCTCAAACTAGCTCAATTCCCCTACAATTGTGTTCTTAGAAGAATAGTTCAAATTTGTTCTTTGTTAGTCTGTGATTTTTCAGGAGGTTAAAGATGCTAATTGATATCAGCTCTCATTATGGGTTATATTTTGTTCTAAATAATTTGCCTAAATTCACTTATCAAGTGAATGCAAAAACACTCGATAGTACGGTTACACAATTGATTTGTGTCACACAGGTTCAACATTTCAGATACCTACAGTATAGTTTCCTTCCAATCAGTTTCCTGGTCCATCTACCATATATCACCCTTATTCACAAAATCAGGAAAGAGGCAGAGATAAACCTATAAATAGTAATAGGTTATTTTCATGGAAAGTACACAAGGTTCATTCATGAAAAACTTTATACAGTAGGGTCCCGAATTATGCGAGAATTTGGTCGATTAATGACCTCGTGTAAATGGAAAATCGCGAATTTCGAAACACACAACTAACAGAAATAATTCCATTGTGGCCATGGCAACCAGCAATTTGCCTATTCAAATGTGTTTACTACCCATTTCCAATACTTTCTTTGTACTATACTGTATTTCTTTATGATATCAAATTGTTTTTGTAAATAAATAAAACATTTAATATACTTTAAAGTTCTAATAACTTGAAAAATGGTTAAAATTACAACCAGGATAGGTGTAAACACCATATATTTCCCGTTATAACACAACCCAAAATACAGACAAATTTTAATGTTTGTCATATCTATTGTATAATACAACTGGTGAATAGCAAAACCATCACTCTATAGACTAGCTTGTTGTATGATTGAAAATCCAGAATTATCAAAATAAAGGCGATTTTATATCATGCGTTTCCTAAACACGCTAAAAAGCACAATAGAAAACGACAACCAATGTTTTGTTTACGTTTATCTCTGATCACAACGAAGAAACAGACGCATTTATACATCTGTGTTTTTGAATTGACAGCAATTTTACCAAGTATAGATTATATGTTGAATTTGTTATTACCAATGTTCTAATTATTTTTTATTAGAACTTTCAAATAAATGAAATGAATGCCATTTATGAAATGTTTTTCTTTATGATGCCGCCTGAAACGGAAACCTTCCATTTGTTTACGCTCCATCTTCGATCATAATAAACAAACGAATGTATTAAACACACATGATCTAAGTCATAACTAATGATATTACAAACATTTAGTAAACATTATGTTATTACAAATATTTTACTTACCGTATCCATATAAATTCCTAAATTCGTAGCAAAGCTGGAAATTTTTTTTTCCTTATGTGTTTAATCCACAATAGCAAACTGCCGCTAATGACAGAGTGATAACTTACGATAATTCTAAACTGTTACGAAAGATAATTGTCCTTTCCATATCCAAAATACTTTTCCTAACTTCAGTTATAAGTCAACTTGTACCCACCTCAATTATGGATCCATATGCAAAAAAGGTAAAAGAAGAAAGTACTAGGCCTATTTTTAAAGTCACCGAACAATTAGGTTACCGCTATAACGTTCGATGTGTGTGAGAGAGAGAGAGAGAGAGAGAGAGAGAGAGAGAGAGAGAGAGAGAGAGAGAGAGAGAGAGAGAGAGAGAGAGAGGGATGGTTTTAAAGTACTAAACAATAAATATGATAGGTTATAACACATTGGTGTTTATGTAATATTAACTGTATAGATGGTTTGAATAAGTTAAGAAATGGTGTAAACAATTCTTTGTTATTGTATTCGCGCGGAAGCTAGACATCAGCTGATGTGATCACAGCCAAAAGTAAAACAAAAATAAGTTAGCAATACTCGATTTTTAAAACACACCCGAAATTTAACAACATAAGTACATGTTTTATTATAGCGCAATTGACATTTAAAGAGTAAAAATTTTCTGGAATAGAATGGTGTTTCCTAAAAAATAGTGGTTTGCGGACGAAATCGGTTACCGTATTTTAAGCTATGATTGAAATGGATGTATACACGGTATAATTTTTTCGTTTTGTATTTAATTGACACTTCAAGAAAACCGATTTTGGTTTCTTCATCTATTTGTAAGTACTGTATTGTATAACAAGAGAGAGAGAGAGAGAGAGAGAGAGAGAGAGAGAGAGAGAGAGAGAGAGAGAGAGAGAGAGAGAGAGAGAGAGAGAGAGAGAGAGATATTATGACGCAGAAGGTTACAGACCTAGAACAGGGGAGGAAGAAGGTGGGGGGAGTGATGAGATAGGCTGGGTGGACTCGCAGGGGAGACGGTAGGAGACGGGGGAAGGGGGGATTTGGTTGCCAGTGGCTAAAAATAGATTCTGAAAGACGGTAAAGGGAAAAACGAATCCCATCGAATAAACAGAATAAGGAAAGGGAATAAGATCCAGAGGAATAATAGATATAATGGAATGAAAATGACTAGATGGTGTTAGTTGTGATAAGAATAATTTAGATATTTGAAATAAGAGTGTCTGAGGAGGTATAGAAGGAATTCGTGATAAATATAGAGGAATATCAAAGGATACAGTTAGTTTGCATTAAAGGGTTTGTTATCGTTTATCGGCAGTGAATAGCCTAAACTTCGGTAACAAGTCGTCAATATTTTGTCATATTTTAAACAGTATACATTTGATTTGCAAACATTGGTTTTGTAGAGTAGACGGTAAAATAAAATCTAGATTTAATTTTACCGTCTACTCTACAAAACCAATGTTTGCAAATCAAATGTATACTGTTTAAAATATGACAAAATATTGACGACTCGTTACCGAAGTTTAGGCTATTCACTGCCGATAAACGAACCCAGTCTACTCGTGAAAACCTTGAACGCCCAGAGGGAAAAATAAGGCTTTTAAATATACTGTACTAAACAAAAATAATGCTTTAATATACCATCATTAACACTACCATTACAATTATCGTAAGGTTGGAGAAAGATAAAGATTGCCGAGAACGTAACCACATTTCTGTTTACATTTTGTCAGCTGGACTCGCACAGTTAACAGTTGATTTCATTGTTGATGTGGAATTTTATCCTTAAATAGGCTATTCATTATGAAATTATGTTAATGAAATGTAATGTTGATATTGTTTTGTAACATTTATTATAAATCACCGTATTTAGGGCTACCAATATACTTAAAAAGACAATAGATTTGATACATTTTGTAGTGCTTGACTCGCGAACTTTGAACAGCCTCGCAGATACAGAAAATTTATTTTTGAAAAATAGCGATCGCGGAAAAGGGGAATCGTGTAATTCGAACACGCTTAATTCGGGACCCTACTGTACATCAAATCAGGGAAGAGGGATTGACAAAATAAAGAAATGACAGTCAGCTCAATAAAGGTAGGGGGCTGACTGTTTCAGCTCCACTCAATGTGAAGTGTTTTTTGCCAGAACGGTGGGTGGTAGTGGTGGTAAGGAAAGGCTACCAACTGCCTATAAACTTGTATCCTCCTTTATCTGCCATACCAATATATTTTCCTTTGTACCAGCACAATCCAGAAAAGACAGATTATGCAAAAGGAAATATTTGTTGTTATGGAAGAAAGAGATAGAAGAACTTTTAGCTCCTTTTCCTTCTCCAGGGTTTTGCAGTCACATGTTATGGTACCAAAAACTACAGGGGATAGAGACCAGTTCTAGACATTTTTCGACTAGAGTTCCTAGTTCTAACCAGTTTTTTTTTATGGCTACTCTGTCGTCAGGGGAAATAGGGATTGAATGTGTTCAATGGACCAATTGGATGCTTATTTTCATGTTCCATTCCACTAAGATTCACAAATGTGCCTTATGTTTGTCTTTTCAGGAAATTTTTTATTAGTTCAGCTGCTTGTTTTCTAGTTTAGGCGTGGCTCCTCTTTACATGGTTGGTTGGGTATTTTTCAACAACAATTAAGAAGCCCTTCTTCAAGATAAAGTTCTGTTAAACTTA
This sequence comes from Palaemon carinicauda, assembly GCF_036898095.1. Classification (NCBI taxonomy): domain Eukaryota; kingdom Metazoa; phylum Arthropoda; class Malacostraca; order Decapoda; family Palaemonidae; genus Palaemon; species Palaemon carinicauda. The sequence goes on along the minus strand of NC_090726.1, from coordinate 150,471,772 downwards.
CTGAGTCAATTTCAGTAAATCAAATGTGGTTCCCTCTCAGTCGGTTCTTTATTTTTGGTAAAAGAGTTCAAGAAGGTTAAAATCCTGTCAGCTCACTAGTCGAAAAGCCTTTTAGGGACCATGATACCTTAAGAGAAATTCTTTCCTCATGCACAACCTAGAACGAGACCAGTACTGGGACAGATCCTTGAATAAAAAACAGTAGCAGTCCCATGCATCAAGAATTAGATGGGCTGACTCAATTGGTGGAATTTTCATCAACATCTTCAAGGAGTGAGTCTTGAACTACAAAATGCCAAAATCCTATATTCAATTCAATTCAATTGAACTACAAAATCTGAAACTATATATCTTTTGCAATGCGTCACTGATAGGGTGGGGGGACCACTTAAGAGAAACTTTGTCTGGAAGGAACTTGGTTTTAAAGTAGCAAATGCTTATAGATTTTTCGTTAGTGTTTGGGACACTAGTTCAGGAAGAGAATCTAGTTAAAGGCAAAGGTTTTGCTGTACATTCAGACAACATGACAGCATTAGAATACAGCTAGAAACATTGGCATAAGGTTAAGAAGCATGGCAAATCACTCTTATTATCCTGTTTCAAACCTGGAAATCAGAATATCTTAGCCAATCTGTTAAGCAGGAAAGACTAATTGTTACACATTGAATGGTTTCTTTACCCTTAGTTGTGTTGAGATATTTGGAAGATTTTGGGAAAATCAATGGTAGACAAGTTTCAAACGTCAATGAAAAAGGTTTATACTTATTGTTCCTCTGTTCAAGACCCTCAAGCAATGTTACAGGAAAACCCCAACAGGCTTATACCCTTCAACCCCCTCTCCATGTGTGCAACTCTGAACTCACTTGTTTTTTGCAGCATGCCCTGAGAGGACGCCACAGGCGACCTTCCCAGGTCAAGAACCCCCATTCTACTCCTGGTTGTCGACACGTGAGGTCGACTTGCCCGCTTCTCTCGTGATCGCTAGTTTTTTCACTTGTGCTTAAAGCGTGTGTTACTCTCGCTTTACCGTGTTGCTTTGTGTTCACTTAGGTTCACTAAGTATGGAATCTGTGTGTGTGCAGAGTCGTTGTGCAGGTGTCAATGGGAAGATGTGTGCAGCATTCGTTTTACATGTGGAGGTAGATACTCATATTTTGTGTACTTCCTGCCAGGGTTGTGTGTGTTCTCCGAGCGACACTTGTGAGAACTGTGTGGGCTGGGATAATCCTCAGTGGGCGAGGATGGCCACAAAGAAGAAGAAGAAGTCTGAGGAGGACAGGTTGCCTTCGAGGAAGGGTGCCCAGTGTGTCAGGGACTTCTTTGTCTCCTGTGACCGAGCTCCCACTAAGACTACCGGTTCGACCGGAATGTCGTCCTCTCCCTCGCCAGGGACGGCCACAGCAGAGGTGGCAAGAACCTTGAGAGACATAATGTCAAGGTGTGAGTGTCTGCTCCAGGGTTGCGCGGCCCTCTCAGCAGATGGTCCTCCGGGGCCGAACTGCTCAACCGCCAATGCCTTGGCCTAACCAGCCAAAACTCTCTCTGGCTCCTCTACCGGGGATCGGATAACATGGCTGCCAATCTGCTGCTTGGCATGGCCTTCCGGTCTATCCACCTTGGGGCGGCAGCCTTAGCCCCAAGCAGCGGCTCCCTGGTGCCGATCCAACCTTGTGGGCTCAAGAGGTTTATTCAGGCACATCAAGGACTTCGTTCAGGTCCCCGCCAAGGAGTTGTTTTCCTGTGTGCAGACCTTCAGACTCCATTCCCCTCAGTCCCTTGGGAGGACTTTCCGCCGTTGGACATCGCCTCTTATTCGCTTCCTGCTGCCAAGGACTGAGCGTGTCAAAAGGGGACAGAGGACCATGGAGGGGACGTCATTCCTCTAGGCCTCTGTCCTACGGCTCCATGCTTCCGGGTCCCGCCCCAGCGGCGAACCGAATCTGAAGGGAGGAAGAGCGACATAGGGCCCCTTCGTCGGGAGAACCGTATCTTCGGGGCAATCATTCGCCAGCCCCATTGGAGGGACCACGTTGTGGAGATCCTGATACCGGAGAGTGGGTTTCGGAGGAGGGGTCGAGGGACCACCCAGAGGATGAGGTGGTCGAGGACGTGTCGTCCTTCTGCAAGGTCCTTGGCCTCATTAGAAAGCTCAACGACCTCCCGGAGCCCTCCCCGGCTCAAGCGCAGCACCATTCCACCAACCTGGAACACCGGTTTGGAGCCCCAAGGGAGGCGAGGCCCTCCTTGGCCCTGCTTATCTCCCATGACATCTGGCAGAGGTTGCAGAAGATTATCTCTGCTACATCGGAACCAAGAGGATCGCACAGGTCCAGTAATTTAGTGAAGCTCCTGCCTTCCCGGAGGTTAGCGCTTCTACACTCTCATTGGAGCCTGTCAAAGACACCGAGCCTGGACAATGATGTTAGGGGCGGAACGGCAATGGACCCGTTCATCAAATTGTCAGTCTCCGGGTCGAGGGATCTCTCCTTTTTTGAAGACCAGTCATACACTTCGTCCTCAAACTGGGTACTACGGAGGAGGGAGGTTGTCCTCCACAGAATGCACAGGAGAACTTCTGGATAGGGAGTTGAGAGTGCTCAGAAACACCCCGATTGTTAGGGAGTTGCTCTTTTGAGAAGACCAGGTGGAAGAGGCACTGGTCAAATGGAGGAGACGTGATGCTTCACAAGGCATCGTCTTCGTCATCGTCATTGGCGCATCGCTATTACCAACCGAGGGAGCACAGCAATGCCAGGGCCCAGTCAGGTGGCCGACCTCCCATACCATAGAATGAAGCGCCGTCTGCCTCCTACTGGGGCCCCTCTATGCAGCCCCCCTCCAGGAGGTCAGAAGGCACTCCCAATCACCCATCAGAACAGAGCCCCAGCCACCCAGGGACACTTAGTGGGCTCTTCTTCAAGAGAAGACGGGGGACTAGTCCCCATTCCCCCGTTCCCTCTGGGAGTAGTGAGATGCTTCTCAGCAAGGTGGAGAAATTGGGTGGGAGAAGGAGCAGACCTGTGGATAGTACAGGTCTTGAAGGACGGCTACAGGATCCCCTTCCGAGCCTCCCCTCCGCCTTTGATGTCAGCGCTCGAGGCCGTTTCCCTGCGCCCCAATGAGGAAACACGTTGGAGGGCCTTGGAAGGGGAAATTTAGGACCAGCTTTGGAAAGGGGCCATCTAACCCATGGTGCCCAAACTACTGGGATTCTTCAGCCGCCTGTTTCTGGTAGGGAAAGCCACAGGTGGGTGGTCCCAGTCATCGACCTCTCAGCTCTCAAATGGTTCGTCACCAAAGACACTTTCAGGATGTAAACGACCAGGTTAGTTCTGGGAGCTATCAGGGAAGGAGATTTTATGTTATCCTTGGACCTCAAGGATGCCTATTTCCAGACTCCAGTACACCCCTCCAGTAGGAAATTCCTCCAGTTGAAAATTGGGAAAGGAAGTCTTCCAGTTCCCCACCCTTTGCTTTGGCCTCTCGACTGTGCCTCAAGTGTTCACCAGAGTCTTTTCCTTAGTCTCCGAGTGGGCCCACAAGGAAGGGATGAGACTCCTGAGGTACCCTGAGGATTGGTTACTCCTCTTGGAGTCTAGGAGGAGTTGTCAAAGCAGAGGGACAAGTTAGTGGCCTTTTTCAGGGAACTGGCAGAAGTCACAACTCTACAACCACGAGGACGGTGTACCAGGGAATGGAAATATGCTCCATGCAGGCCAGAGCCTTCCCGACAAAGGAGAAGGTTGTGAGGTTAGAATGTATAGAGAGGCTTCTCATCAAGGGAGAATCAGCATGTCTAAAAGAGTGGCAAAGGTTAGTGAGGCACCTGGTGTCCTTGGAGAAACTGTCCCTAGAGGAAGAATGATGCTGCGACCAGCCCAGTGGGACTTGAAGGAAGTGCAGGCCCTAGCAGCGAGACATCCGTCAGTGAGACATCCCCTATCCCAGTCAACCAGGGAGGCTCTTTAGTGGTGGTTATACCTTAGGAACACCCTGCAGGGGTCTCACTACTGGACCCTCCTGAGGTCCTCCTCTTCTCGGACGCGTATAGGGAGGGATGAGGACTGTGGTCTCTGGAGGGAAAGGCCCTCTAAATAAACTAGCTCAAACTTCTGGCAGTGCGGATGGTCCTCTTCGAATTTCTGGTAGTGCGGGTGGTCCTCCTCGAACTTCTGGTAGTGCGGATGGTCCTCCTCGAACTGGGAAACTCAATATTGGGGAGAAGAGTGGCCTTGATACGACAATGCCACTGTCGTCACCTACATCACGAAACAGGGCGGCCTTCGAACCCATCGGATTCATGACCTGACGGTGGAAGTTCTCTCTTGGGCTGAGGACAACGCTATCTCCCTGATGGCCAGGTACATTCTGGGAAAGAGGAATTTAGTTGCGGACGGGCTCAGCAGGCGAGGACAAGTGCTGGTGGCAGAGTGGTCCCTGCACCCGGGGGTGGCATAGACAGTGATAGGAAAGTGGGGTTCTCCCTGTCTGGACCTCTTTGCGACAAGGCTAAACGCAAAGCTGCCAGTCTTTAGCTCCCCAGTGCCAGACCCGGCAGCAGCATTGGAGGACGCGTTCCAGCACCAGTGGGACGGCCTCAACGTGTACGCTTTTCCCCCTTTCAGCCTTCGACATCAGGCTATCAACTGTCTTCGAGGACCAAGGCAAGCAAGGATGACACTGGTGGCCCGAAAAATAGTAGGTCTGGAATCTAATGGACTTAGCGGTGGAACCACCATGGCCTCGGGCTTTGAGACAAGACCTGCTAAGGCAGTCACACTTCCAGAGGTTCCACGAGGGTCTCCCAAATCTCTCCCTTCATGCGTGGAGATTATATAGCATATGCTAAGAATGGAGGGGTACTCTAGAAGGACAGTTGCTCAGATGACTGTTAACCTCAGACAATCCACAAGGACAGTTGCTCAGATGACTGTTAACCTCAGACAATCCACAAGGACAGTTGCTCAGATGACTGTTAACCTCAGACATCCACAAGAGCCATATACCAGGCGAAGTTGGCTACCTACAGTAAATGGTACGCCGAGGAGGGCACAAAGCCCCTCAGCGCTTCAATCCCAATCATCGTGGACTTCCTAATCCACCTACGCCTTGATTAGGGTATGACACTTCTGGCAGTGGAGGGTTTCTGGGCAGCCTTGGAGCAGGTCTTCTTCATCAGAGGGTTGAACCTAGGCTCCACCAAGCAGCTCTTAATGCTGATAAGAGGATTCGAGCAAGCATGTTCACTCAGAGCTCTCAAGGCACCCATGTGGGACATAATCAAGATCCTCGACACTCTGAAGTAACCTCCCTTTGAGCCTCTGCGTCAAGTTACGGACAGGGAACTCGCCCTAAAGACGATGTTCCTCCTTGCCCTGGCCTCGTCCAAGAGAGTAGGCGAGCTTCACGGCCTCTCAGCGGATGTCTCCCACTCACGGATGGAAGGAGCTGGTTTTCAAGTTCGTCCCCTCCGTGGCGAAGACGCAGAATCCGACGGTAACAGACCCGCAGTTCGACGAGTTTTCCTTCCCTGCCATCCCCAGGACAAATGACGTGGAGGACTTACTATTGTGCCCGGTGAGAACGGTGCGGAAATACCTCTCCCGGACCGCCAACCTCCATCCTCAGCATGAAGTGAACCCTTCGCCAGGTCTGCCAAACCTCTTAACATCAGGGGCATCAGCACCTCGTTGGCCTTCAAAAGGAACATGCGGATCGCCAGGTGTTGAGAGTAGGCGTGTGGACGAGACAATCAACCTTCACGGCCCACTATCTCAAGAACTGTCCCTCAGGTCTCAGGAGGGTTTTAAACTCGGCCCCGTCGTGGTCTTACAACAGAGGATCAAAGGGCGACCTGCACTTGACACAATCCATATGGAACGTTGAGGAGTAGAGCATCTTGAATCCCTATCCCCCTCTACCTACCATGGACTGTTCCAGGAAGGAAGATGTCGTCTTGGTGAGTGCTCCTCTGACTAACCCTGTTATTTGATTTACCTTAATTGCAGCGCTTTTCCCGACTGGCCTTACCCCTTTTCACGACCCTCATCACCTGTCCTACAGGGGTCTCTTCCCTGCCTCCTAATTCTGAGTTGCCTATAACATTGGTTTGTGGTAAGTTAGTGTGGGACCAAATGACAATTTTTAAGAAAATTGTAGTTTTCCTAACATACTTACCATGGACCAATCGGTTTACTGCCCTCCCATCCTTCCCCGTGGCAGACCCTACTGCTATCATTGCCCTCCTCTAGGCCTCTTGAATCTTGCAACCTCAGAACTTTCACAAAATTTGATCACAAAATTTGAGGATCAAGATGTCACATTTTTAGTGAGACAACTTTATTGCTCTATTTTCTGATGTTTGAGATTAAAAGATGGTGATTTCAGGAACATTTGCAATATAGATTAACATATATGATTAATGGGCTTTTATGATTAAACTTCAGGTGTAGAAATTGTCTGAACTATTTTAAAGAGAAACTGAATCTTGGTAAGCACATATGTTTATTATATTATTTTAATTTGGTAACGTATGATGATATACTGTAACATGATAATGAAAATGTTAACTTTGTTTGTTTCAATTGTATGTTTTGTTCAATACTTTATGTATCATATTACCTTAAAGCTAAATATCGGTGTTGTCTTTTTTCAGCCAGAGCGTATAGATCCAGCAAGGGCTCGAGGGTACGATGTGCGGTCAGATGTTTGGTCTCTAGGGATTACCTTAATGGAGCTAGCCACTGGAAGTTTTCCTTATCCAAAATGGAATTCTGTCTTTGAGCAGCTAACACAGGTGGTACAAGGAGAGCCACCTCGCCTGTCTCTTATTGAAAATGGAAACACATTTTCTGAGGAATTTGTGGATTTTGTGAACACATGGTAAGTACAGTAGCGTTTGCCTAAGTTTTAGAAAATTTCTTGAACAAAATTGTTGTTAGTATTTTATATACTTTGGTAAAGTGTAACGGTCTGTCTGGAAAGATTTTTTTATGTAGCCCTCTTATTCATTTGATAGTACTGTACTCAATTTTACAGAAGGTTTTAATACAGTTGAGAAATATCCTTAACTCTTCTATGTTATAAAGGATTCTAATGAGTCCACTTGTTATAAAGCATGCTAATGAGTCTGCTTCTTATAAAGTTACAGACGAGTTTACCTATTATAAAGCATACAGACTAGTCCACTTGTTATAAAGCATATAAATTTGTCCCCATGTTATAAAGCATACAAATGAGCATTTGTTTTAAGGCTTACCAATAAGTCCACTTGTTGTAAAGGAGTTTTGATGAAGGAAAATCTTATTTGTTCCTATGCAGTATACAAACCCTGAAAATATTTTATTTTTCCTGTTGCCTTTCCTTACCAGGCTATTTTTCCTGTTGGGGTCCCTTGGCTTATAGCATCCTGCTTTTCCAACTAGGGTTGGAGTTTAGCAAGTAATAATAATAATAATAATAATAATAATAGTAATAATAATAATAACCCAAGGCAGTGGAACACCATGGTACAGAGGCTATGACACTACCCAAGATTAGAAAACAATGGTTTGATTTTGGAGTGTCCCCCTAGAAGAGCTGCTTACCATAGCTATAGAGTCTCTTCTACCCTTATGCCTTATTCTATGTTTGGGTTCCCCCAGGTCCCTCAGTGTGAGGCACCTCGTATATCCACCAGAGAGTTGCTAATGCATCTTCCGGTGTATTTTGCATCTTCCAATCTTGGATGGTCTGGGAGGCATCTTAGGTATCAACGAGCTTATTCTTAAACACATCTACTCTCACTCCTGATGTGTTTCTTAGATGAGCTGGCAGCGCATTAAATAGTCGCTGTATTATCGATGCTGGTGCGTAGTGGATTAATGTCCTGTGCGCCTTCCTTAGTTTTCCTGGTATAGTTTTGGGCGCTATTAATCTACCTCGGCTTGCTCTTTCTGATATTTTTAGCTCCATGATGTTTTCAGTAATTCCTTCGATTTGCTTCCATGCTTGTATTATCATATTGCGTTCTCTTCTCCTTTCTAGACTGTATAGTTTTAAAAATTGCAGTCTTTCACAGTAGTCAAGGTCCTTAACTTCCTCTATTCTAGCAGTATAGGACCTTTGTACACTATTTGTGCAATATCCTTCTGGTAGTGTTGGTACCATATCACATTGCAATACTTGAGTGTACTACGTACATAAGTTTTGTAAAGCATTATCATGTGTTCAGCTTTTCTTGTTTTAAAGTGTCTGAATATCATTCCCATTTTTGCTTTACATTTAGCCAACAGTGTTGCTATTTGGTCGTTACATAACATATTCCTGTTTAACATTACACCAAGGTCTTTAATTGCTTCCTTGTTTGTGATTGTCTCGTTATTAGGTCCCCTGTATGCACATACTATTCCTTCTCTATTTCCATAGTTTATCGGTTCGAATTTACCGGAGTTAAATACCATCCTATTTATCTCCGCCCATCCATATATTTTGTTTAGATCTCTTTGTAGTGAGTTCCTATCTTCATCACAAGTTATTTCTCTACTGATTCTTGTGTCATCGGCAAAACTTCTCTCTACAGAGTTTTTAACATTACAGTCTATGTCTGAGATCATAATAACAAACAGCAGTGCAGCTAATAATGTACCCTGTGGCACACCAGATATTACCTGATCTTCATCTGATATCTCCTCATTTGCAACCACTATCTGTTTTCTGTTTTGCAGAAAATTCTTTTACCCATTTTCCTATCTTTCCCACAATATCATGCTTTCTCATTTTTTTCTCTAATATATTATGGTCTACCTTGTCAAAGGCTTTTATAAAGTCTAGATAGATCACATCTCTATCTTTTTCATTTATCATATTTTTGTATATGCTTTCATAGTGTGCTATTAGTTAGGTTTGTGTACTTTTTCCAGGCACGAAACCGTGTTGACCTATATTAAACAAATTATTTTTAACCAAATGATTCATTATTTTCTTTTTTATTACCCTTTCATACACTTTCATAATATGTGATGTTAGACTAACAGGTCTATAATTGCTTGCCTCTTGATCCACTTTTGAAAATAGGGGTTATATAAGTTAATTTATGTTTAACATATATCTCGCTCATATCTACACTTTGTCTTAGCAGTATTGCAAGCGGCTTCGCGATAGTGTGTGCAGTTTTTTTTAACAAAATCGCTGGAACTCCATCTGGTCCGGCCGCCAATCCATTTTAAATTTCGCTTATAGCCTGTACAATATCTGCTTCAGTAATATCTATATCCGTTAGATATTCAACATTTTCTTCTCTCATTTCTGTTTCATTATTCTCATTCGCAATTCTTGGCGTGAGCTCACTCTTATATATTTCTGCTAATATGTTGCATATTTCCTATTTTTATTCGTTAACCGTCCTTCAATTCTTAGAGGGCCTGTTTCTAATATCCCTTTATTCATCTTTTTTGCATAGGAGTAAAGTACTTTGGGTTTTTTTTTATATTTTGAAGTGTCCTTTCTTATAATTCCCTTTTTTCATTTTCTTTCGATTGTATAATCTTTTGTTCTGCATTTTCTATCTTACTTTTTATTTCCATCATTTTCCACACATTTTTTTCTTTTGCAAGATTTTTCTTCCACTTTCTAATTTTCTGAAATAAGATCCTTCCGTCTCTTGGTATGCATGTCTAATGTTTATTGTTTTTTTCGGCACATATTTTTCAACAATTTTCTCCATTATTTTGTACAGTATATCCGTATTTACCTGTATATTATCACTTACGACTACATTTTTTTATTCTTTGTTCAATTCTTCATTTATTTCTGACCATTTTATATTCTTACTATAGAAATTACATTTTCCGTATCCTTCCCATCGTTTTGTGCGTTGATTATCTCTGTGATCACTTGCTTTGGAATGGACTATTAATTCTATGACATTGTGGTCTGAAATTCCCGTGTTATACACTATTATTTCTTTAACATAATTCACCTCATTCACAAATACTAAATCTAGGACATTGTCCTTTCTTGTTGGAATGTGTATTTGTTGCATATTATGTTCTAATTGCATATCTTGAAGCTTTTCAAATTGCCCTTCATCTTCTGCGCTACTATTACTCTCTTTTTTTATGTATACAGTATATGCAACCACTTTCTTCTATCCGCTCTTTCCAATCCATGAAAGGAAAGTTAAAATCTCTGGATAGGAGTATATTCCAGTCTTTATGGTTTCTACATATATCATCTATTTTTTCTATTATTATTGTCAAACTCCTTAGTATTTGGGGGTCTGTAAACTACAATACACTGGAACCTTGCTATACGATTGCCCTAATATACGTATGTTTTGAGATACAACAGAACATTTTTGAAAATATATGCTTTGATATACTACAACGAAATATTTGAAATACGATTTTACGATGTGATAGTTCTATAGGCGACCGATAGATGGCGTTCGGTCTGTTTGTTTGTTGTTGCTGCATCCTTAACACTTCATTGTGTAGTTCGTTGTATTTCTGCCTATTTTTCGTGTTATTTTGTCTATTTTATTATTTACCATGGATCCCAAAGCTAAAGACGAAGCAAGTGATAAGAAAAAACCCAAGAAAACGATCTCGAAAATGCAATAATGCTTCCAAAACAAAATAGAATATTTAGTGAGAGAGAAATACGAATGATTCTCTCTCTCTCTCTCTCTCTCTCTCTCTCTCTCTCTCTCTCTCTCTCTCTCTCTCTCTCTCTCTCTCTCTCTCTCTCTCTCTCTCTGTAATAAATGAAATCTTTTTTTTCTTTGCTAAATCTCTTTTGAGTATAATCAAGCACCACAGAGCTAAAAACTATAAAATATCGTGCATCGGAGGTAACATGACTTATTAATAAGTAATTATTTGATCCGAAAATTGAGGTTGACGACGGACTAGGCAGGGTTGATCAGCTGATTTGAATGTAAATAATGCATGAGATTATAATTCGCTATGTTTTTAATTATAAATATGATACTAAAATGTGAATTTTAAATGCAATATTATTGGATACAGTTAAGTAAAACGCCAGTGAAAAACAAGGACGAAACAAAATGACAAAGAGACGAGACAGGGGGAGGCGGTAGTGTGCGTGCATGTGTTCAGATTGTCTGGACCTTGCGGTAGCACATTCCCTAAGCTAAATCTACGCTAAATCAAATAAATTAGCGAAATCAATGAATTTGGGAAATGCGAGAAGGAATGAAAAATAGGAATGGGTATACTGTACGTAGAATGAGGGATAAGGCGTTTAGAGTGATTAATTAGATAAAAATTACGAATGAAAGCTAGAAAAGTCAAGATGAATAAAATCGCGAAAAATAAAGAACGCAAAGAGTTGGCACGATAGGCCCAGACCTGAAAGTGATGAAAGTCAGGAAAGTGAGGCCAAAAAGGCCAGACATGAAGGTGATGATGAGTAAGTGTTTACGTAATTAAAAAAAATAAATAAAAATGAGGTTAGCAATGTTATTTCATTCGTGTTTATTACGTAGTTATTAGTCTACATATGTAAATAAAAAGAAAACAAATCGTTCCCTGCCACCCCTCCCTACCTCCTCCTCCTGCTGGCCTCATGTCATCTTTCGCTGTGGTAAGTAGAATTACTTTATTTTTTTTTATTGATTTTAATAAATTTATCATTTATCACAATACCATGTTATTTTATCATTATGTGTGTTATTACTCGTTTATTTGTGTATAAATTGTGTATATTATATGTAATTTAGCTGTGTTTTGGTGTGGCTTCATAGCGCTAGAACGAATTAATACATATTACATTATTTTAAATGGGAAAAAATGCTTTGAGATACAACTGTTTTGATATACAACGATGGTGATGGAACGAATTAAATTCGTATGTCAAGGTTCCACTGTATTCACTAGTTATTCATATTCAAATTCTACCGCAATCAATTCACATTCTGTGTCGCTGTATTTATCACAGACTTTTCCTTGATTTATGTCTTCCATATATTGCGGTTCCCCCTTGATTCCTATTTGTTCTGTCTGATCTATATGTTTGGAAACCCTTTATCTGGTCATCACTGCCAGTCTCTTGGGAATATCATGTTTCACTTATATTTAATATATCTATTTTTTCAATTTGGGTTAGTTCTTTTAAGAACTCATATTTTCCTTTTAGAGTTACTCGTGACTAAACCTTGTGCATTCATCACTATTATGGTTTGTGTTTCATCCCCATTATTTAATATTGGTAATAATAATGGATTCTCCCATGCTTCCTTCCTATTCTGATATGATGTTCTTTTCTTCATTTCCAGGAATTCTGCCCTTAAAAATCCAACTTTTCTATTATATTTGCTCTTTTGCCTTCATATTTATTTTTGTGTGTATACCTGCAATTATCCCCATATCTGCACCAACCCCTAGCATTATAGATGCATTCTTTGTAGAGGAAGGTAGCCACTAAACTATTTCAGTGCAGTGGTTAACCTCTTGAGAGAAGAATTGTTTGGTAATTTCAGTGTTGTCAAGTATATGAGGAAAGAGGATAATGTTTAAAGAATAGGCTAGACTATTGTGTGTGTGTGTGTCTTCAAAGATAAAATGAGCCATAATCAGAGAGAGGGATCCAAAGTAGTACTCTCTGGCCAGTCAAAGGACCCTATAACTCTCTAGCGGTAGTAACTCAATGGGTGGCCGGTGCCTTTTCACTTGCGTATTTTGTTGTTGATTATGGAATGGAAACCAGAAATTTGTGTTTGCTCAGGGGAAGGGCAGGTGCAGCAACTGCTTCATGTAGACCATCAATTTTTCTGTGCTTTGTATTGGGGCCTTATCTGTACGCAGGCATTCCTCTGTGCTGAGTGCCGATCGTGGCCTCCAATGCAGTGACAGGCATATGCTCTGAATGGGAAAAAGTGCTCTAGGCATTCGTTGGGGTCCAACGGGGCAACACCCAAGAAGACGTAAGTGAAGGCTTCCTCCTCTGCTCTCTCCTCAGGTCTGCTGCTAATGCCCCTGGATCGGTCCCCGAGAGTATGTTACTAGGGTCAGGAGAGCGCAGATCGACATTAGCCTCTTTTTTGGGTTTTGCTGATGTGCCTGGAGTTCTAATCGTTTGCCGTTCCCCTACAGAGTCTGAAGGGTCTTCTGCTGTGATCGTGAAAGCTGTTGACAATAGTTTGACCTAAGGTAGGCCTGGACTTCCATAGTTCTTATGAGGTAACCCTCAATGACTATTTTGAGGATGATGCTAGCCAAGGCTACCTCTCCCCTAGTACCCCTTGTGTAGGTTTACAGTACAGAAAAAGCAATATGAATAATAGGGGAGGTTTGTCGAAATAAAGGTTCACTCACACCACGTATGAACTAAAGAAGGGGCCACGACATGGATAGGTCCATACTGAAGCTAGTATTTTTCAACTCCTCTAACTGACATGACATCTCTCGAACTTCTTGAGTGTGAGGCCTTGTTATTCCCCTCATTTTCAATGTCTTTGCTTTTTTCCCTGCTTGTTGAGTTTACTAACTTGGCAAGTCCCTCCTTGATCTATTCAGCATCATGCTCATCTTGCAATACCAAGGCTGTCCTCAGCCATTTCCTGAAGGATTGGATAGTCATTCTCTGTTCCAATGCCACAATCCTCTTCATGGTTTAATTAAGGGCTTCATTTGGACCAAAGCCTTTTAAGTTTTTCACGCTGTCTGGGTACAGATGTTTCCAACAGGTATTTACTCTATGAGGCTTTTATGTCCTTGAAGGACTGACTCTTCTTCCACAGAGAGGCAATTTTCAATAATGAAAATCTGACAGGATTGCATGTCTTCCAGGTAGTGATTATCATACATGGCTGATTGGAGTCTTGCCAACACGTTTGCTGTAATGGGCTTTGAAGTTTTCAATGACCCCCTGGTAAATCGACTTTTTCAGTGATATGGTGTCGGGAGGAAAGAACACCACCTCTACATTGTCATGTAGTGCCAGGACAAATGGTAGATGTTTGGGGCCTTTGTTTTTGGCTAGCAGGATCTTGCATTCTAACCCTAGCATCTGCAAGTACCTCTCACTCAACCTCTGACATGAAGCAGCCATGCATCCAATTTAGGAACAGGATGCCCATTGCCCTTATCTTCTTTTTATGCATCCAGTGTGCAGGGAGAAGGTTATTTATTCCTACGCGGATGCAAACTTCTGAGTCATTTATATGAGGTTAATACTAATCATGTTTTCTAGGACTGGCCAATCAAAATTTTGGTTGATTGCGTCATGCTTCGTGCTGGGCAAACGCAGCGCATGTGCAAGAAGCAAGTGTGAGCTCGCTTACAGCGTCTCCTCACATCACTACTGGTCGCGAAGTGAAGAGGTTGTTCTCTTACTCCCTTTATATGATTGAGCCTTTCACATTTATCTCATTTACCCTTTAGTGTTTAGCTCTTGTTTTTTCTTAATTCACAGTTATTTGAGTGACTATTCATTAACTGTGAGTTACGAGTGAGTGCTTATGTCCAGTAAATCTCGGTATTTAGGTTTTTGGCCAGGCGGGGGCCGTGTCTATTGTTGTGTCCTTTTAAGCTGGACGGACATAGACACACAGCCTCTGAATCTCTTTTGCCTAGACAAGAGATTTCCTATGTAAATTCTATAAGAAGTGAACTTCTTCCCATCAGTTTTTTTTCATATTCTTCAGAACAGGGAAAGCATTTCCTTGCTGAGAGTTGAGCGTGTCATTTCCCCCTGTACTGAGGCAGCCGTATTGGTAGATTCTGATTACCATTTTCCAGCTCATATTAATGAGAAAGGTTTGCCTCGTACGCTTAGTGGTCTTCAGCAGAAAACTCTTGTAAAGAACGCCTGGAATGAATCAAGAGATTTTGTAATTTCTCTACTATAAGGGTGGTTGGACTACTTTGACTGTGTCCCCCCTACAAAGTTCACAATGCCTTTATGCTCAAAGCTGACCTCTCCTTCCAGTCTAATTTACGCTGTGAAGTAGAGTAACTATTCCTGCCCCACCAAGAATTTTTTCTCTAAGGATATAGTTAGGCTGAACGTTCAGATTAATAAATCCAAACGCTCCGCTGTATTTAAAGAGGATGATGTCACTGTGTGCTCCACCTATCTCAGTGCATGATGATATCATGCACACCAACTTAGTTTACACTAAGTTATTCACACCCAAGGTATTCCATGCAAGGACAGATCATATGTTAGGTCTGTGCGTGAGAGCTTTTCTCTGCAACGCATCAAGGTTGAGATATTCTCCCTAAAATGTCTGGGTGGTGGCCAAAATCATGACCCCACAAAACAGGGTTGATGTGCATAGAATAATCGTCAGCTCAGGGCATTTTCCTTCATGTATCATTGAAGATGAAGATAGGAAAGAGCCCTTTTTCCCATACGCCTTCAATGGAACCTGACTTAATAGTCAACCTGACTAAGAGTCATAGATGAGGCCCATGGCAGAGGCTTTTCAGTTGTTAAGTCATTTTCTTGTAATGTGCTGATTCCGGGAAAAGTACTGTACATCATTCGGCTGAACAGGTTGAACAGAAAGGAAGTTTTGTCAGGCCTACCTCCGCCTCCTTATCACGCCCTAATGTGCTTACGGATGGAGAAAGAAAGGATGTTTGAAACAAATTAGGCACTCCTTATAACCTTGAAAGCTGGATTAATGCTAAACCAACGAGAGCCACCACTGTGAGCGCTAGCCACGACCCAACTGAAGTCAACCCTCTCGGAATCTCTATGGTGGTTTTAGAGACTCCTCAAGCTACAAGGGTTAGGAACCTCATTCTTGTTTCACTAAACAACGCAGGTGGGCCCTGTGCCGTAGGTATTCCATGTGGCAAATTTTGGTAACTATCTCTCGCCATGTAAACCGAACTCCGAGAGAGATTTCAATTCTCCTGCCCCACACTCAGTTGCTAGAGGCAAACGTTCCTTAGCTGGAGTGAGCTGGACTCCTCCGGTTCTTTCTCCATCTCCTTTTCCCGTCACAATTTAATTGATGTAAGGGAAAAGATGGATGACCAAGGAAGAGTTAAGAACTCGGTTACCGTTAGAACAGAACAGCCAAATTATACTGAATTATAATTACTGACTCTCCGGAGAACCTCTATGCACCTGCGAGTACTGGCTCTGCTGATGTAAACCCCCCCCCCCCCCCCCCCGTGAGGTCCCAATGCCAGGTTTAGAAGCCTTGCACTTTATTAAGATTATGAGCCTCATTTGCCATTTTGATGGATTGGACAGGCCTCCCTGTACGCAAACCGTTAATAGACGGTACGCTGCTGACTATCGTCTCACAGTCTCAAAGCCCCAGTCTCAAGTTCGATGTGGCGCTTTTAAACCAGACTAGAGATATGTTAGACTTTCTGAAAGTCTCAGTGTCTATGGCTTTGACTATTCCCGTATTTGACGGCCTATAGGACAGACTTTTTTCCCCAAAGTTTTGACAAAAACAATCTGCCCTTATATGTGAAGTTTGAGACCTCCCATAGGCCTAGGCTAATTTTCTCTCTTACACTCACTAACCCACTTTACGCTCAGTACTTTTACCTGTCCTAAACTCTATACATCCTTATTTTATCTTTATTGCCAGTGCTTTAAAAATGAATTCATAAATATGAAATCAATTTAATCTGAAATGCTGTGACTTGCGTTTATTTATAAGCATCAAATGATCAGCGTTCTGACTTACCGGTAATACAACCTATTGGAGAAGATTAAAACTATGTTATGATCATTGTCAGCACTGCCTGATGTAGGACTCCGTGCTGTACGATCTACAACATTTTTATTTAATTAGCAAATTTGTACAACTTTTCAGTTCTTATGTACGATATTTTCAATGAATTGTTGATTTTCGAATGACTGTAAAACATTTTGAAGCCTTATTGAACAACAATTGATTACAGAGTACAGTATCTGGTGACTCTGATCGGTGCCTGTTCTTTATGTTTATTGTACTTCTGTTTAAATGTAGTGGCAAAATGCTTTTATAAAAAAGGATTCTACTTTACCTTACTTCTTGCTTTATGCACTGCTGACTTTCTTTCTTGTCCAGTGTTTTGTTGTGATTGTCAATGCTTTGCATGCCTATACTAACAACTTTGTTATT
Source organism: Palaemon carinicauda (assembly GCF_036898095.1). NCBI lineage: Eukaryota > Metazoa > Arthropoda > Malacostraca > Decapoda > Palaemonidae > Palaemon > Palaemon carinicauda. The sequence goes on along the minus strand of NC_090726.1, from coordinate 150,454,692 downwards.
TCCTGCTATTGAGATGTCTTGTGTATGCCTTTTGCTAGTTTAATGAGATGTCTTGTGTATGCCTATTGCTAGTCTGTACTGTCAAATTGCTTTTATTATTATTATTATTATTATTATTGTTATTATTATTGTTAGTATTATTATTATTATTATTATTATTATTATCATTACTAATAATATTACTACTAGTACTATTATTTTTATTATTCATTATTATTATTATTATTATTATTATTATTTCCTGGTATTGAGATGTCTTGTGTAAATACACTAAAAACTTTCCTGAATCTAACCTGCTGAAATTAGAGTGCATCTTATAAGCAGTCCAATACGGTAATAGGTGTGTATCTGGACTTATTTGAAGATCTGTCACGAGTAGGGTCTAAACCCCTGCAATTCCTTTTACTTAAGACCATTCTTCTATGGGATAACTGTGTCTTGAAAAGACGTTGACGTAATCTTGGCCAGATGCTCTGAATAACTGACCCCAGGAGAGGCATTGTCTGAGAAATTTGGATTTGGTGAATTCCCCCTATTTGTTCTCCAGACTAAAGTAGAGTCAGCGTTAGGTAAGATTGCTAGATGGGAACAAACTACTTCAGGAAGGAGGAGGACAAAGGCTGCTAGGCCTGCCGCTCAATCTCCACAGAAAGACTTGAATAAGTTACATAGTCATCCAGTAGTTCAAACTACTCAGTCCAAGGGATCGAGTTCCTCTCCCACCTGAAGAGAAAAAACTGAAACCTACAAAAAGTAGATAATGAATGTTATAGCTGGAATGAAGTAGTAAAATCGGTCGAGGTCCACTCTCTTAACATGGAAGATAACCTGTTTAGGATATGGGCTTCGTTCACTTTTCCCTTTCCCTACCATGGTTAGTCGAGATATGCCTCCACTATATAGGTGTCGAGTTGGGCATCTATGGCCTTTGTAGTCCCGGTATTAGACATTCTCTTCCTCGAGTATTTAAATACCAGTTGTGAGCAAGGGAAGAACCTGGTGCAAGTTCTCCAGTTAACCCAGCCCTACTATAGGGTTGGGTATTTCCTAGGATCTTCAACTCTTCCTTTTGATGTTTGTAATTGGCATAGGAATCAGTTATTTTTTCAGTCTGTTGGTTACCTGAAATGAGGTACCAACTGCAAATCCTTACCAGGTCAATCTCAAGGAGGATCTTTTAAAATTCTACCTTTTGAGAAGAAAACTATAGTTTCGAACTTATACCCCTGTTGGGACTCAATATTGTGAAAGGAAAATTAGGCTATGAAATATGGATCCTCTCTCCCCTAACTTGGGGAAGGGAGCAAGGCCCAACCATTGATGGCCAGATGTCTGGCCATAAACAGTCACTTTTCTGTTTCGGAAAGAATGATAATCCCCGAAACCAGAATTTAGATGACAGAACACTTTCTCTGGGAAAAGATTACCTGTCCTGAAAAGCAGGTCTGCTCTAGTATCCGTGGTGTTTAGCGTCAGAAGATTATGAGCGTGCAGATGCCTCCCTGGTGAGAAGAAACGACTTCCCATGTCCATGGGGGGTACTGATGCCCTGAGAATATACCCACTGAAAAGTTGAAAGTTGCCCTCCAGTTTTATTCCATCCATCGGTTAAACAGGACTTCAATACTTCCTTCCCAGTCTAGAAAGGCTACAAGCCTCTCCAGAATAGATAAGAATCACTTAAGGATAAGGACGTTAAGAGCAGTAAATCGCCTCTACCCATGTCAGGAAGCCTGACTAGGAGGTTTATGAAGAGGCCTAGTCCAGATATTCCCCTCGAGAAGTCATGACATCACCGAGGAGAAGTCGTCATGACTACCGACGAGTACTAACCAGGTATGACCAGTAAAGCTGTACACTCCATACCTTCTAATGAAGCTTGGCTTCAAATGTTTTTCCGGCCAGGAATCATTTAACTTTTCCAGTTTGCCTGTTAGCACAGTTTTCAGCCAATACTATGGTAATGGCCAGTGTCCTCCCTCACCTCCAGAATATAAAACCAGGAGATATAAGGGAGTCAGGTGGATATCTCAACTTATTATAAATAAAGAGGATCACTCTTAGATCAGTCGTATTGAGCTTGCTATACACGTAACATAGAATCCTCACTAACATCTTCCAATTATTAAACAAGGGCCGTCAAGGTCAAAGGGAACCCTTACTACGCTGATCTAGTAGCATGGAGAGCATTTTAAGACCTTGTCATCTTGGCTAAGGACTGCTTGACAATTTTGAAAGCAGTCCTTATAGCTTTCTTGATGGCTCAGATCTAGTTATAAATCTTGAAGCAGACTCTGGTCTGAGATACTGTACTAGAATTCTCTGCCCGAAAGGACTATCGACGCCCGTATTACCAAGGCTTCGGGTGGACGGAGTGGTCTCATAGGAATAATCTCCCCCCTCTACTATTGAGTAGGCAAGAAGGGTTTTGCATTATCTCCCAAGATATCCTCGCAGTCCCAGTCAGAAGGGTGTGAGTCAAGAATCTCCAGCTAAGTAAACAAGCATACTTGCAGGGTCTCCATAAACCCAATATAGAAATGCTATATTTCCTGGGGTAATCATATTCTCCTTTTAGAATGAGAACTGGATCTGGGGTTTATTTACTTGTTCTTTTCTTGAGCTTGCCTATCCAAAATCTTGGGATGGATAGAGCGCTCCAACACCAATTTTCACAAGCTTGCCTCGCAAGAAGTCCAGGGACGAACATAGTGCTCTGACATCCCTGCCCAGAGATACTAAGGTTGTTCTCCTGTGGACACCCTCAGATTAGAAGCAAAGTTTTTCTTCCTGAACATGAACCCCATGTTGGCTATGGCCTAACTTAAGATTACTATCTCTAGAGGAAGAGTTGCTAGGACCCCCCCCCCCCAATAACATGACTTCAGAAAGCTCCCACCTTGTCCTATCCCAGGTTCCATTAGCAATCCAGATACAGGCTAGAAAAGATCTCAGTTTACCTTTCATGCTATTGTCTCTCAAAGATGGTCCTGATCATACGAACATCTAGTTATCCTGTTCCATGGAGCAGTGTGAGATTCTGATAGAACAAATAACTGGGACTTATTGCTCCCCCCTTTTGTTCAAGAGCTCTGGCCACTCCGGAAGAAGGTAGTCGGTGACACTTTCTTTCTCTAAGTACTGTATAAAAAATATCAGGAGAACCCATGCATCCTCAGGGGAAGCGTCGCCAGGGAACCCCCCTTGAGCATATGATCTGGATGGACTTGCCGCAACCTTAGTGTCCCACAAAACCACTCATTTATACTAGTTTCCAAAACCACTTTTCTTTCTCTTTTTTTTTCCAATCCTTTGACTGCTCTGATAGAATGTATTCATTAGATCCATCACTTTTTGATAGATTGCTTCTATCCTTGTTAGCAGTGTTGTACAGTAATCCCTTGAGATACGAGCTTAATGCGTTGCGGGACCCGACCTCGTATCTCGGGTCAATTTTTCCCGTATAAAATAACTAAAAAAAAAATTAATCCTTTCCCACCCTCTAAAAAAACACCTAAAAACAGTATATTACAGTTGAGAAACATGTTTTTCATTGTTCTAATTCACAACCTACACTCACAAAATAACAAATACCTGTGTACTGGTTATGATCAGCCTAACGGCGGTGTGTGCGGAGGAGGGAGAGAGAAAGGGGAGGAGAGAGACTTGATGGTAACACGTTCGGTTACACCAAACTTAATTCTAATTTTGTATTCATTTTCATTTTTTTACTGTTCTTCTTCTCACTTGGCTCTTTTTGCCTCACCTTTTGACTCGCTTTCACCTTCACTTTTTGCTGGCCTTTTTAAAAGGAACCTATCTAGGGATGTTTGCTTTTGTCTCCCCTTCAAAATTTTACGAAAATGACGTGCACAAGTGTCGTCACAAAAGGCTAACGCGCAACCACACGCCAACTTGTCCGGGTGCCTCTTTTCCATAAAATCAGAAAACTCCTGCCACTTCGCTAACATGTCTCTGATTTCCTTCGTAGAAAGGCAGTCCTCCTCTTCCACCTCCTCCTTGCTACTGAGCTCCTGCAACACCTCCGAATGTTGCATCTCCTGGAGCTCGATCAATTCCTGTGTTGTGAGCTCTTCCTAATGCTCCTCGACAAGGTCGTTCACGTCGGCCTCATCTACCTCCAGTCCCATGGACTTTCCAAGAGACAAGATTTCATCCATCACAATAGGTTCGGGTTCATCAGGGTCTGGCTATCGAACCCTTCAAAGTCCCTCTCAGCAACGGAAGCTGGCCACAATTTCTTCCATGCTGAATTAAGAGTTCTTCGTGTGACACCCTGCCATATTTCGTCAATAATTTTTAAGCAATGGACGATATTGAAATGTTCCTTCCAAAATTCACGAAGGGTGAGATTGGTGTTGTCTGTGACATCAAAGCATTTCTTGAACAAATACTTCGTGTATAGTTTTTTAAAGTTGGAAATTACTTGTTGGTCCATGGGCTGGAGGAGTGGCTGGTGTTGGTTGGGAGATAAAGGACCTTGATGAACCTGTACTCAAGAATGTCCTCTTCAAGACCAGGAGGGTGACCAGGAGCATTGTTGAGGACCAGGAGACTTTTCATTGGCAGGCTATTTTTTTTTTGACTGCCAGACCAAAGCACAGATTAACCCATTCCGTGAAGAAATGCTGCGTAACCCAAGCCTTAGCATTAGCGCGCCACATCACTTGCAGTTTTTTTTTCAAGATCCTTTGGCTCTTGAAAGCATGTGGGTTTTCTGAGTGGTACACCAGCAGTGGCTTGACCTTACAGTCACCGCTGGCATTGGCACACAAGCCTAGAGTTAACCAGTCCTTCATGGGTTTATTGCCCGGTAGTCTCTTCTTCTCTGCCATGATGAATGTCCTCCTGGGTATCTTCTTCCAGAAAAGACCAGTTTCATCGCAGTTGAACACTTGTTGAGGGATTTATGCTTGTTCTGCAATAACTAAGGCAAAGGTTTTGACGTAGTCTGCCGCGGCTTTCAAGTCAGAACTTGCTGCTTCCCCATGCCTCACAACCGAGTGTATCCCAGTCCGTTTTTTGAAATTATCCAACCAGCCACGACTGGCTTTGAAGGTTTTTGCTGGCGTCAAAGTCTCTCCTCTCTCAGCTGCTTGCTTTCCTTTCAAGTTATCATAGATTCCGCTGGCCTTTTCACAGATGATTGTCTCGGTCACGTTATCTCCCCCTAGCTCTTTCTCCTTTATCCATATTAAAAGAAGCCTCTCCATCTCATCATGAATATCACCGCGCAGCTTGGAAAGGATGGTTACTCCTTTGGAAGGCTTGGTGCTCTTTATAGCATCCTTCTGCTTGAGGATGGTACACATTGTTGATGTACTCCTCTCATATTGGCGAGCCAGCTCAGTCACTCGTACACCACTCATGTTTTTCGATTATTTCATGCTTTATCTCGATTGTCATCATATGCTTTTTCTTTTCACTGCCCTAGTTTGTACTCGCTTGCTTTGGACCCATTGCTTATTCTGTACTGATTAACGCAAAAAACACGTAAAAAATTAAAACACTACGACCGATGCTCAGAGGTAACTTTACGAGACCGATATCCGACGGGAAAGAGCGAGCGATGCTGTCCTCGTGAGCAGCCTCTCACACACTCGGCCACCTAGCGGCTGCATAGGGAACCATCTCGTATCCACGTATCTCAAATTTGTCTCGTATCTCGGGGCAAAAATGTGCTCGAAACTTTCCTCATATCTCAAATTTCTCATATGTTGGGACACTTTTATGTCAAGGTATTACTGTAATTGGAAACCTTTGTCATTGCTTTTTAAGTACATCATATGACTATTGCAAAGGTAGCATAACACCAGTGATTGCTCTAGTCACAGTAATAGACTGTTCCAAATGCATTTCATATTCTGTTATTTTGTCTTTCAGTTCACAGGACATTCTAAAGACCTCAGGGAGTTTTTCCAGTGTCCATTATGTTCATCCAACATGTCTACTAATTCATTGTCGTTTCTTAAAGAGTTTTTGAGATTGTCATCTATTGCTTCAAAACTATTAAAGTTATTAATGGCCTCAGACCCAAGATTTTTCTAGCCAGCATTGACTTTCTTTGTCTGGAACTTGTCCATTTCTTCTTTAATGAACATAGTGGCATCTGCTGTAGTGAATGTCTTTAGCTATCCATTACGTTCATATCTGGTTCTGCATCTAATGCCATTCATATTATTTCAAACACCTGTAGAGGGTAGATGAAATAAGTAATACATTAATACAGTAGGTACTCTATGATATTCTGATGCGTAACAATATTATCAAACATTTAAGCAGAGTTAAATGTATGTATAACCCAGAATGTACCTAAAGTACTGCCCACTGAATTTGAGCAAAGAACAAAATAGGGTATAGGTTACAGTGCGTGCCATATGATAGTACTGTACAATATACATGAGTACCGTAGCTAATAAGGAAAAAATACCTTTTCCTGTTTTATTAGTGATATTGCTTTGTGTATACTGTTTGTCTTTACAACATCATATATTTTCCTTTTAACTATCTATGATGATCTTACCTCCTAAGTGTAAGTGGCTTTTACGCACTTTAAGGTACCCTAGTTGAGTGGCTGTAGGATCGAGATAGCATTTGTTGGCAAAAATTCAATATGTATACTTTACAATATTATACTGTACAAAGTCTCGAGGATGTACAGGAGGAGTATCTACTACTGCTATTGTTATTATTATTATTGTTATTGTTTTTATTATTATTACCCTCGCCAACTTCGTTGCGGCGAAGGTTATGTTTTGATAGGCGTGTGTTTGTGATTCGCTTAATTTAAAAACTATTTGACTGAATCTCATGAAATTTTGGTGAGATGAGTGGTCATGATCCCAGGACAATTTGATTAGATTTGGGGAATGATTGAGTAAAAAGTCAAGGCCAAGGTCACAAAAAGATAAAAAGATAATAAAAAAAAACTTGAAAAGTATTTGACCAAATCTTATGAAATTTGGTGGGATGATTGGCTATGGTCCAAGAACAATTTGATTAGATTTTAAGAGTGATGGGGTCAAAAGGTCAAGTTCAAGATCACAAAAAGATAAATTTAAAAAAGGACTTTTTCCTTTATCGTGGTCATTTTTTATCCATATTGCATGAAACTAGTGCCAAAATGTGCATAATTCAATTCCTTATCTTCTGATATACAATACGATATAGTGATGTCATTACTGTTTCTTACATATTTATTTGTTTGTATGTCAGTATGTGTCTTTGTGATTTGCATAACTCAAAAGCTATTTTATTGAATCTCGTGAAATTTGGTGGGATGATTGACCATGATCAGAGGACAATTTGATTAGATTATGGAAGTGCTTTGGTCAAAAGTCAAGGCCATTGTCACGGAAAGTTCAAAATTTGTATTTTGCCATATTGTGGCCAATTTTTATCTGATTTGCATGAAACTAGTGCCAAATTGTGCACAATTCAATTGCATGTCTTGTAATATACAACATGATATAGTGATGCCATTACTCTTGTTTGTGTATTTATTTGTTTGTATATCTCCATGTGTTTGTGATTTGCATAACTCAAAAACTATTAGACCTCATCTCATGAAATTTGGTGGGATGATTAGCCATCATTAAAAGACAATTTGATTAGATTTTTAAAGTGATTGGGTCAAAGGTCAAAGTCAAGATAATGAAAAGGTCAAAAACATCCTCTTGTTATACATGGTCAATATTTTTTCTGATATGCATAAAAATAGGGCCAAAAACAATATGATTCTATTGCCTATCTTGAAATATAGAACATGATGTAGGCGAAGATATGCGCTTGGCCTAGTACCCATTCTAGTTATGATTATTAATATTATTATTGTTATTATTATTAGCCAAGCTACAACCCTAGTTGGAAAAGCAAGATGCTATAAGCCCAAGGGCTCCAATAAGGAAAAATAGCCCAGTGAGGAAAGGAAATACAATCATACCTCTCTTCACGAATGAATCGGGTTACAAAATTTTCACGCTGCGAAATATGGGAACATCAACTCGCATTGCGAAAAATGTTTTATGATAAGAAGTGAAATGTGACAGCCAGGTCGAGAATAGAATAGTTAACCATTAAAAAAATATGAAGAAAATGGATTGTTTACTCAATAAAAAATGTATCTCTCTATAGTAAAGGTAACTATAATAGTACAGTACATATGGTGTTGTATATTTTGTATATGTACAGTATTTTACGGTATGTATTGTAATAATTTCCATTTATTTTTACATTGTTCCTATAACTACTCAATTTACAGGTATTAACAGTTAGTTTAGGTATACTAAATGGTTCAAATGTATTTGGCTGTACAGTATCATTGTGGTTATACTGTAGCTTTATTATGAAATTTAATGTGGTCTTTTTGTAGGGTTTGGAACGAAATAGGCGATTTACATGTAAAATGTGACTCGTAACACAAAATATTCATGAGACGAAAGCCACTCCAGAACGAATTAATTTCCTGTAGGGAGGCATTATTGAAACGAAAGCCACTCCAGAACGAATTAATTTCATGTTGTGAGGCATTACTGTAAGGAAATAAACTACATGAGAAGTAAAGGGATTTTGACGAAGGAAAAATCTATTTCTGGGGAGATACCTGTGACGCCCGGTGAAAAGGGTCCTTCTTATCTCTTTTCTGATATAAATACTTCCAAATATACCAGAGAAAGTTAAAGCATGGAATGCAGAGGTTACTACCCTCGCACGAGCACCCTAAGGGCGTCGTGTATAAAGAAAGGGCGTGTGATAACCACTATTCACAGGTCATCTTCCAGTTAGATCAATCCTTCCTCAAAAGGGGGAGCTGCCCTAACGGCACCAACCTAACCCACCTGATCCACTCAGCGACGCCTGCCTCGAGCGCCCTCTACACATCCTTCTACAAGAAAAGTCTTGGAAAGGAAAGGGTCGGGGAAGAAATCAGGGAAGGGTTTCACCGGGCGTCACAGGTATCTCCCCAGAAATAGATTTTTCCTTCGTCAAAATCACTTTTCTGGGTCGACCTGTGACGCCCGGTGAAAATGTACCAGAGAATGCCTTCTAAGCCCACAAAGCAACAGGTGAAATCAAAAACTTAAGTATAACTGGAGATTACTATATTAAGGCACGTAAAGTGACCGACATAACATCAAATCTCATCAAAAATAAGGTAAGTAAAAATATATGTGAAACTGGAGGTAAAGTATAATAAGTAAATGATTTCCCCAGACAAAATAATAATTCCTTAAAAATTAACAACGCCATGTAGGCACAAGTAAAGAAATGTACATAACTCCAGAACATCATAATATACCAACCAAAAACAAAGGTAGCAATGGAATCAAAAATGGCATGAGGCAAAACATAATAACATGGGTATAAAGACAAGATAAACTGTACCATACCATAGGATACCAAAAATTATATACAATCCAAAATTAAGAGCTACCAGCATGATTAAGTCAACCTGACATGAAATAAAAGTGGGCTAATCCACCGACATAACACATCAATGAGGCAAAAAACACCGACCAAGGTGAGAGGCAACGTGGTGGGAGTGGCAGGGGGGAGGGAGAAGGTTGAGAGGAAGACGAAAAGGAGAAAGGCAAGAAATTAATCGGGGGAGATGACACTCCCAGCTGCAATAGTAGGGAACTTAAGGGCCTGCAAGTTCTTCAAATAGTGGCGTTTGAAAACCATCGGGGATTTCCAACCCGTGTACTTCTTAAGGCCATCAAAATCCATATTCTGAAAATAATTGATGGAGGTGGCTACTGCCCGGATATCATGTGCATGTGGAAAAGATTCCGGGTTAGCTTGTTTGATAAAATAAAGGATTTGCTGTCTGATGCCTTGGATGGAAATAGTACCCCCTTGTTCCCTGACAAACAAGGGTCCAGATGAGCATGACGCAGTCCTCGCTAAAAAGGCCCGGAGTGTAGCGACAGGACACAAAGAAGCATCTTGGGGAAGAGGAATAATTTTCCAAGGGGACCACCTATTTTGTGGGTCCTCATTCTTGGCTAAGAAAGCTCTATCTGGGGAGAGAAGAACTTCTCCTGACGGAAGGAAATCTAGGTTTTCCGAATTACGGGAGAGAGCTGCTAATTCCGAAATTCTAGCACCTGAGGCCATGGCCATGAGAAATAAGGTCTTCCTAAGAAGCGATATGTAAGAGCAGGATTCGTTAACAGTGTCAGATGCGAGCTTGAGGACGTCGTTCAGAAACCACGAGACCTTTTGTGGACAAACAGAAGGTCGGAGCCTAGCACAGGCTTTTGGAATGGATGAGAAATAAGAATCTGCGAGGTCAATATTGAACCCCACATAGAAGATGTTTTTCAAAGCTGATTTGATTGTGGTTATACAGTGAACCCTCGTTTATCGCGGTAGATAGGTTCCAAACCCGGCCGCGATAGCTGAAAATCCGCGAATTAGGGACACCATATTTACGTATTTATTTAACACGTATATTCAGACTTTTAAACCCTTCCCTTAACGTAGTACTGTTAACAAACTACCCTTTAATGTACAGAACACTTAATGCATGTACTACAGTACCCTAAACTAAAACAGGCACAAATATTAAAGGCGATTTTATATCATGCGTTTCCTAATCACGCTAAAAAGCACGATAAAAAATGACAACCAATGTTTTGTTTACGTTTATCTCTGATCATAACGAAGAAACAGACGCATTTACACATCTGTGTATAGGTTAGTTTTTGCATCGACAGCAATCTTGCCAAGTATTGATTATATGTTGACTTTGTTATTACCAATGTTCTACTTAAATTTTCTTAGAACTTCCAAATAAATTAAATGAATGCCATTTATATAATGTTTTTCTTTATGACGCCGCCTGAAACGGAAACCTTCCATTTTTTTACACTCCATCTTCGATCATAATAAACAAACGAACGCATTAAACACACATGCTCAAAGTGATAACTAATGATATAACAAACATTTAGTAAACATTATGTTATTACAAATATTTTACTTATCGTATCCATATAAATTCCTAAATTCGTAGCAAAGCTGGAAACCTTTTTATTCCTTATGCGTTTAATCCACAATAGTAAACTGCCGCTAATGACAGAATGATAATTTACGATAATTTTAAACTGTTACGAAAGATAATTGTTCTTTCCATATCCAAAATACTTTTCCTAACTTCAGTTATAAGTCAACTTGTACCCACCTCACTATATGCTAAAAAGGTAAAAGAAGAAGAAAGTACTAGGCCATTTTTAAAGTCATCGAAAAATTAAGTTACTGCTATTACGTTCGATGTGACAGAGAGAGAGAGAGAGAGAAAAGTATGATAGGTTATAACACATTGGTGCTTATGTAATATTAACTGTATAGATGGTTTGAATAAGTTAAGAAATGGTGTACAGTGAACCCTCGCTACTTCGCGGTTCGACCATCGCGGATTCACCACTTCGCGGATTTTTTCCATAACCCATATATATACAGTAATATATATATATATATATATATATATATATATATATATATATATATATATATATATATATATATGTATGTATGCATGTATTTATGTATATATGTATGTATGTATATATTTAGGTATGTATATGTGTATACATATAAATATATATATATATATATACACACACACACACATATATATATATATATATATATATATATATATATATATATATATATATATGTATATATATATCTAAAGTAGGAAGATGTGATGTAGTTCTAAGGGAAAAGTATGGGAAATATGTCTGGGTAATAAGCAAAGCTCTACCTCCAGTTTGTTTCTTCATTATGATCAGAGATAAACGTAAACAAAACATTGGTTGCCATTTTTTATCGTGCTTTTTAGCGTGTTTAGGAAATGCATGATATAAAATCGCCTTTAATAATTGTGCCTGTTTTAGTTTAGGGTACTGTAGTACATGCATTAAGTGTTCTGTACATTAAAGGGTAGTTTGTTAACAGTACTACGTACAAGGGAAGGTTTTAAAAGTCTGAATATACATGTTGAATAAATAGGTAAATATGGTGTCACTACTTCGCGGATTTTCACCTATCGCGGCCGGGTCTGGAACCTATCTACCGCGATAAACGAGGGTTCACTGTACAGTAAACAATTCTTTGTTAATGTATTCGTACCGTGCATATTCTTGAGAGTGGAAGCTAGACATCAGCTGATGTGATCACAGCCAAAAGTAAAACAAAAAGAAGTAAAGAATACTTGATTTTTAAAACACACCCGAAATTTAAAAACATAAGTACATGTTTTATTATAGCGCAATTGACTATTTAAAGAGTAAAAATTTTCTGGAATAGAATGGTGTTTCCTGAAAAATAGTAGTTTGCTGACAAAATCGGATACCGTATTTTAAGCTATGATTGAAATGGATGTATACACGGTATAATTTTTTCGTTTTGTATTTAATTGACACTTTAAGAAAACCGATTTTGGTTTCTTCATCTATTTGTAATTATTGTATAACACGAGAGAGAGAGAGAGAGAGAGAGAGAGAGAGAGAGAGAGAGAGAGAGAGAGAGAGAGAGAGAGAGACAGACAGAGAGAGAGAGAGAGAGAGAGAGAGAGAGAATCAGCTGTTGTAATCGAATGCAGTGTTTTTGTTTCCTGTACCTCCTGAAGCGAGGAATTGATCGCCACAACTAACAATATTCATGTTAATTTCATTCTTAAACTCAAGTTGCCATATGTGAACTAAGGTTTTATTTCTTACGGAGAGAGAGAGGGAGAGAGAGAGAGAGAGAGAGAGAGAGAGAGAGAGAGAGAGAGAGAGAGAGAGAGAGAGAGAGTTGTTTTAAATGTAATAAACAAAAAAATATGATAGGTTATAACACATTGGTGCTTATGTAATATCAACTGTATAGATGGTTTGAATAAGTTAAGAAATGGTATAAACAATACTTCGTACGCGCATATTCTTGTGACCGGCAGCTAGACGTCAGCTGATCTGATCACAGCCAAAAGTAAAACAAAAAGAAGTCAACAATACTCGATTTTTAAAACACACCCGAAATTTAAAAACAAAAGTACACGCTTTCTTAATGTGCAATTAACTATTTAAAGAGTAGCAATTTTCTAGAATAAAATTATGTTTCCCCCAAAAATAGTGGTTTGCTGATGAAATCGGATGCCGTATTTAATGAAAAAAGTCCGCGAAGTCGTGAATCAGCGATGGTCGAACCGCGAAGTAGCAAGGGCTCACTGTAGTGCTAGCTGCGAGGCTCTTGTCAAAAAGGGACCGAAAGAACGAAATGGCCAGGTTCGGGGTCATTCGAGTTTCATCTGAATGTTTGAGAATTTCCGCTAGCTTCTTAACTGCCGAATCATACTGTCTAATCGTGGAGTCTCTCTTGTCTGATTCAATAAAGAGGACATTTTCCGGGTCAATATTTGCATCCTTATGGGCTGCAAATTTCATGAAATCCACAAAGTTAGGGTTTGCGCTATCCTTGAGGAATCTGACACAGTCCGTGTTTGGACCACTTGGGTCAGCTTGGGGAATGGGATCCGGAACGGGCGAAGTTTCAACTCTAGGAGGAGAGGAAACCAGCTGCTTTTTGGCCACTGAGGTGCTACCAAAGCCACCTTTCCGTGGAAGGAGCGTAGCTTGGGTAAAACTTTCATCAGAAGATTCACCGGAGGGAACGGGTAAATCTTCCTCTAACGGTTCCAATCCAGGGTTAGTGCGTCCATAGCACAAGCCTGAGGGTCCAGGTTCGGGGCCACGTAACAGGGAAGTTTGTGGTTGAGCTGTGTCGCGAACAAGTCTACCTGGAGACCTGGAACCAGTCTGGAAATCCACCGGAATGAATTTGCGTCTAGGGACCATTCTGATTCTAGTGGTTTTGTCCTGGATAGTGAGTCCGCTATCACGTTCTGGACTCCTGCGAGGTGAGTGGCTGACAGGAACCAGTTTTTTTCGTTTGCCAAGGTAAAGATGGTGACCAGGACTTGATTGAGATTGGGAGATTTCGATCCGCCTCTGTTGATGCAGTGAACTACCGCCGTGCTGTCGGAGACTATCCTGATGTGGGTGGAGCGTGGAGGGTATAGCCGTTTTAAGGTCAGTAACACTGCCATGGCCTCCAACACGTTGATGTGGAACTGTTGCATAGCAGGGGACCAAGAGCCCTGAAACATCTGGTGTCAATAATAGCCCCCCCAACCACTGCGAGACGCGTCTGTGTGAATCGTCACACATGCAGGAGGGAATTGCAGAGGAACCGATTTGGAGAGGTTCTCTTGTTTCGACCATGGTCGGAGGCGACGAACTAAGACTGAGGGGATCTTCGATATTTTGTCCCGTAATCGGGTTGTAGCTCTCTTTCTCCAAACTCGGTTGATGTCTTTGAGTTTGGCCTTCAATAAGAGGTCTGTCACCGAAGCGAATTGGAGTAAGCCTAGCACTCTTTCTAAGGCCCTTCTTGAAATATGTTTGTTCTTGATAAAGTGTCTTGTCTTCGAAGCTATCTCTTTGACCTTTTTGGGAGGAAGAGACAGTTCGTGACTTGTGAGGTCCCAGCAGATGCCTAACCATTCGAATTTGCTTGCTGGTTGAAGGCGGGATTTCTGTAAGTTGACTTGGAAACCTACCTTTTGCAGAAACTGAACCACTTTGGTTGTAGCCTCTTGGCAGTCCTGAATCGTCCGTGCCTAGATGAGCCAGTCGTCCAGATAAGCGATCACCATGATCCCCTGGCTCCTGAGCTGTTCTAGTATCATCTCCCCTAGCTTTGTGAATATCCTGGGAGCGATATTGAAACCGAATGGTATCACTTTGAACGCGTAAGATTTCCTGCCCAGGCGGAAGCCGAGGTAAGGAGAGCAGTTTCTTGCTACTGGGACGTGATAATAGGCGTCTGTAAGATCGATAGAGGTGGTGACGGCCCCACGGGGAAGTAAGGTCCATACCTGAGAGATAGTCAGCATGCGGAACCTGTCGCAAAGAATGTAAGAATTCAGTTTGGACAGGTCCAGGACCACTCTCAACGCCGACGAATTCTTTTTGGGCACTGTGAACAGACGGCCTTGAAATTTCAGGGACCGTACCCTCTTTATCGCTTTCTTCTTCAGGAGGTCCTTGGTGTATTCCTTTAGGATGGGAGTGGTCTTCTGGAAGAAGGACACTATCGGAGGTGGCGAACCTAGTGCCCATTTCCAGCCCAGGCCTTTTGAGACTATACTGTGGGCCCAAGGACTGAAGGTCCATTGGTCCCGAAACTGGAACAGTCTCCCCCCTACCGGAGTTGCTTCATTGCGTGGGGCTGAACTTAGCCCCACGACCTCCTCGGGAACCCTTGGCATTAGGTCCGCCTTGTTGGCGGAACTGACCTCTGCCCCTGGCGCCGCCTCGAGGGTATCCTCGAAAGGAACCCGAGGTCTCGTATGCCTGATTGAGGGCGGGGGAGGTCATCCAAGAAGTAGCTGAAGTCGGTTGGGAACCTTGAGGAGCCGGGAGGAAGATAATATGTTGAGGAGGGGCTTTAGACGTAGAGGGAGTTGAAGAGTGAGGGCCCGTGGAATGATGAAGGTGGCCTCTACCTGTTTTATAAGGAACATATGACCTCTGTTTTTTCTCTGAGAAGGGTTGACGAGGTAAGTTCTCAAATTTACGTTTATTCGAGAGGCCCCACCTAACCTGAAGGTTCTGATTAGCCCTCGCTGCGTCTTGGAGAACCTTATCGACTTCTTCCTGGGGGAACAGAGTTTTACCCCAACAGGAGGAGGCAATGAGTCTGTTGGGCTCATGCCGAATAGAGGCTTCGGCGAGAACATGCTTCCGACAGTTAGTTCTCGCCGTCCAGAAGTCATGTAGGTCCGACTGGAACGACTGCAGGAGGTTCTTCGCCTGTACCCGGAAGAGAGGTTCGTCGCTATATAAGGAAGCAATGAGCTCTGAGGAAACTACAGAGTTAAGAGTTCTTGCCAGCCGCTTTCTCGTCTCGAATTCCACTTTCAATAAGTGGTCCGGGATCTTAGGGATTCTCTCCGAGAAGAGAGAGGAAGCGCAGTCTGGGTCTAACTTACCCACCGTGAACGTAGAGGAAGCCTCGTTCCAGAGCGCCGAGGTGCCAGGGATGAGGAGAGAGGTGGGATCCGTTTCTTTAAGGGTCGGCATGGGGATGCCGTCCTTAACTGACTTGATAGTTAATTCCTCGATTTTATCAGTAAGCGGGGATGGGATGGACGGAGGAGTGATAAAGATGGTATACGCTCCTTTGTGGGGGGTTTGTTTAGAATTAAGACAACCCCATTCCGCCAGAGTACGGGCCCAGACAGCTTGGGCCTGCTCCTTCGGGAATATCACCGTCTCCTTCGGGACCTTGTCCATCCGCACTAAGGCATGTTCATGTAAGCGAACAAAGCCATTGAAGGGGAACTGGAGGTCTGGAGGGAAGAACTCCAGATCATCTAGAGGGCGGGTCCCCAACCCTTCAATTGTAAGCGTACCATCCAAATAAGGGGCATGCTTAGCGAACCTCCAAGGGTTATTCTTATTGAAGGGTGGAAGCTTCGATGCATCAGGAATTGGGGACGGTTCAGGGTGAGACTTGTCTCTTATGAGGCTAGCCACCATGTCCTTCAGCTCTGATATGACCCCGGAGTGTCGTTGCAGCTTCGTCTCCACCATGTCCTGGATGAATTCCAAGGTTAGTTGGACGTCCGAGGAGCTACCTACAGCGGGAGCCTTGGACTTAGCGGACTTACCCTTCTGTCCTTTAGGACGAGGAGGGGTGTGTGAAAGCATAGGAACGTCAGGGGCTGAGGAAGGTCCTGGGACCGGAGAAATGGATTGTGGCGAAGCTGGAATATTAGTTTTAGGTTTATTCTTGCGAATAGGTCTCACCTTGGGACGAACCGAGACGGAACCTTCCCAAGGAGAAGCCTGAGGCTTGTCAAAGCCGTGGAAAGAAGAGGAAGAGGAAGGAGTAGGGGAAAGAAAGGTTTCTGCCAAATCCACACCACTCACCTGCTCCTCCATTGGTTCGGTGTGAATGTCCAGGGATGAGATGTCTCTGGAGAGCAGGTGTTCCTCTTCTACCGGAAGGGCAGCTCTGATACTCTCGATGATGGGGGCAGCTTGTTCCGGAGGCACTGCAGCCGAGGAGGAACCAGGGAATAACTGGGAAGCCATGTCCAAATCAAGGAGGTAGGGGCAACCAGTCGGGGCATTCCGTCCGAAACCAGACACCCAGGAGCAGAGGCTGGTCTTGGCCGTCCGGAGTGAATCCTCGTCAGCCTGAAAAAAGGGGGGTAACTTAGAACGGCAGACGGGAAAGTATGACAGTAAGTATCAGGACAATAACAGGATACATCGAATCGCTATATGAAAGCAATAAAAATACAAACGACCAATTATGATTATATAAAGCAGAGCCTTAAAAACTAGCATGCAGAAAACATCGCTCACTTACCTCATCATTGAGGAGAATGGAGGAAAGCTCGTAGCAGAGCGCACATGCTTCCGGGAACCAGATCATGTAAGGGGACTGGCCCTCCTCCCGGACAAAAGAGATCGCGCAGTGGGCATGCGACCGGCAGACGTCATGGCCTACTGGATCGAGAAAGGTAGCGGAACAGCCCTTGGCAGCACCGCGTACTTTCTGTAATAAAAAAGGATCAATAAGTACAAAGTTTCCTAGAAGCTTTACTAAGTATATAAAAGTAAAGACAAGGAAGCTTATAGTTGATGTGAAGAATCGAGGTCGTGTAATAAAAGGAGGCGGAGCTCCGCCGTAATTACTACAAATATAAAATATATCATGATCGATTCGGATAGAGAACATGAATATGGAGGAGCCGGAGCTCCGGAGTAATTACTCTTGAAATTATGGCTTATGTAATGGGAAAGCCGGAGGGCGACGGAGGCCCGGCGGGGATGAGGGGGGGGGTGTTTAGTGGTAATAGATCCTTAACCCAACTAAGGGATACGTTAACAGGATGTAGTAATAAAGTACCATAGCACTCCGGTAGGACGTACCGGAGAGTAAAAAACAAAAGGTAGATACATCAGATTCGTGAAAACGGATTGCCGAAGCCGGAGTCAAGTTGCGGAGAGCCAACGAGGGGAGGATTCCCTGTCGAAGGGGCGCAATAGATATTAGGTAATGAGCGTTCCCGGTTCAGAGTGAAACTCATAGCAGAGTATGAATAATGTCCCGACCCAACTCCCAGGCCGGAGCGAGGAGAGGGTGGAACTAAGTGGGGGGGGGGGGGGTACATAAGGCTGCGCAAGGCAGGCCGATACCTAAAGCGACTCTAACACGAAACGGATCTAACACCAACTATAAGTTAAGAAAGAGTGCCGTAACCTTAAAAACAATCTCGTCTATGACGTAGGCCTCCCATAGGGGGACACAGAGAGAGGGGGCCCCCGAGTCTATAATAAAGAAAACGGGAACCCCAGCCTCTCGGACTCGGAGGTTACGACGATCAATCTAACAAGCACGTACCTCAATATAAAAACACATCTGTCCGAAAATAAAAATAAAAAGTCTACAAAGAATAGCGAAAGGGGAATGGAATACAGTCAAAAAGAATCATTATAATAAAAGGCCTACCGAAGTGGCGGTACTAAGCTGTAATGAAACCCCGAACGCTATTCTTCGTTAACAACAATCGGACTTGTAAACGACTAATAAGTACCACAAAATAATGATAATCGGTTCAAAACAGAGGCACGCAGCCTACAATCTTAAATTAAGATTAAATGAACCTAACAGATAAAAGTACCAAAAGGGCAACGAAAAGCAAAAAGAAAACGCACTGAGCGTAAACAATAAAAATGGCCGCTTGGCCCTGGAAGGCACAAAGCCGAACGCATTAAAAAACACTTCCTATTACTTAACACCACTTGCCCGGTACTTAGAAAAACTGTCAAAACAATCTATGGTACTTAACATTGGTGCAGGAGTAAGGAGAGCTTCAGCCATGATGAAGAAATCCACAAAAACTCGGCGAAAAGCGAGACTCAAAACAAAGCAACCGTCGTAGTACAAGTCCAACAGAAGGATGAGTAGAGGGTGCTCGAGGCAGGCGTCGCTGAGTGGATCAGGTGAGTTAGGTTGGTGCCGTTAGGGCGGCTCCCCCTTTTGAGGAAGGATTGATCTAAATGGAAGACGACCTGTGAATAGTGGTTATCACACGCCCTTTCTTTATACACGACGCCCTTAGGGTGCTCGCGCGAGTGGTAGTAACCTCTGCATTCCATGCTTTAACTTTCTCTGGTATATTTGGAAGTATTTATATCAGAAAAGAGATAAGAAGGACCCTTTTCACCGGGCGTCACAGGTCGACCCAGAAATGAGTAATTGATTTAAGATATTTTTATGTCGGTAACAACCTTAAAATAGATGTCATATATGAACTATGTTTGCGTCAATAGGCATAGGAGAAGATGATATAAACTATGAAGAGACACTTATGTCAGGCTGTTTAACATTAAACCATTCATTTGCTGCAAGTTTTAACTTCTGAAGTTCCATTGATTTAACTGCCTGATTTGGAAGACCATTCCACATTCTGGTGACAGCTGAAATAAAACTTCTAGAATAATGTGTTGTATTGAGCCTTATTATGGAGAAAGCATGACTGTTCTAATTAACTGCTTACCAATTAGTGCATACATGATGGTACAGTTTTGGAAGATCTGAATGGAAAGGATGGTCAGAATTATGAAAAATCTTATGCAACATGCATAAAAAACTAACTAAATGACTGTACCAAAGATTAATATCTAGATCAAGAATAAAAATTCAATAGATTGAAAGTTCTTGTCCAACAAATTAATAGGAAAGTCAGCAGCTGAAGACTAGACAGGAGAACAATACTCGAAACAAGGCACATTGAAAGAATTAAAACTATTCTTCACAATAGGTTGATCACTGTAAATCTCAATAGTCTTTCTCAATAAGCCCTTTTTGTGCAATTGAAGAACCAACAGACAGTGTGTTTCTCAAAAGTAAACTTGCAATCTAAGTTGTGTAGAGTTAAAGTAACATTATCAATGCAGATGCAGAGATCTGGATGTTGAGCCACTGTTCTGAACCTACTTACAATGATACTAGGAGTTTTGTGAGGGTTCAGTTTCATGCCCTATAATTTGCACCATGCACTAATTTTAGCTATGATCTTTATTAAGGGATTCAGCAACCCCAAATCTATAGTCAGGAGATGGAATTGAAGCAAAGAGAGTAGCATCATCTGCATATGCAGCAAGCTTGTTTTCTAGGCCAAACCACTTATGTGTATATAGTATGAAAAGTAATGGTCCAAGAACACTAACAGGAGGAAAACCAGATGTCACGCTCCTATACTCACTATGGTGCCCATCAACAAGAACTCTGCAATCTATTACTTGAAATTCAGTAATGATGATAAGAAAAGACCTACCTGCTCCCAGTTGTTTTGAGTTTGAAAACAAGTGTCTCATGTTTAAAATCATCAAAGGCAGCACTAAACTCAAGGCCATTAATACGAATTTCCTTATCACAATCAAGGGATTTTTTTACTGCATTGGGATTATAAGAAGGGCAACACATGCTCCAAGGCTTATGCAAAAGCCAAATTGCAAACTAGGGAACACATGATTACCTTCAGCATACCTATTTAGACATTTTGCCAAAAGACAGCTCTTCCTTTTCAAGGTATTGTTTCACTTCAGAAGCTAAGCATTTGTTGAACTACTGCTTGAAGGGAATAGCAGTGACTCAGGCATTACCATTGTGTCATAAGGAAATGGGAAGTGTATCTGTTTTTATTTTTCAAGGTGCGTGCAGTCCTAGAGTGATTAACAACTGTCTGTATCATGTGACCCGTTGCATACCACAAAAATCCAAGGTCAGCCAATCACTATGCCTTGAATCTTTGTTCTTGTTTAGTGCTTTTGTGGGTATATGTTCTACTCGGAATCTTTTTTTTTCCAAAAAAAGCCCAGTCAGTGTTAAAAATTTTCATGGATGGTAATTGCCTTTTCTAATTACAGTATTACTGAAAATTTTGCTGGATATGCAGCTTCATCTGTAGAAATACATTCTGGTAATTTTTTTTTTATTTTTTCCTCCGCAACAAAGTTGGAAGGTTATGTTTGTGAGTGAGTTAGTGAACATCTTCCTGGCCACAATTTTAATCTCAGAGTAATGAAACTTTCAGGGATTAAATGTTTTGTAAAAGTGGGAAATGATAAAATTTTGGAAGGTCAAGGTCACTGTTAAGCAAACTGTCCAATTATTATTATTATTATTATTATTATTATTATTATTATTATTATTATTATTACTTGCTAAGCTACAACCCAAGTTGGAAAAGCAGGATGCTATAAGCCCAGGGGCTCGGACAGGTGAAATAGCCCAGTGAGGAAAGGAAACAAGAAAAATAAAATATTTTAAGAACAGTAACAACATTAAAATAAATATCTCCTATAGAAACTATAAAAACTTTGACAAAACAAGAGGAAGAGAAATAAGGTAGAATAGTGTGCCCCAGTGTACCCTTAAGCAAGAGAACTTTAACCAAAGACAGTGGAAGACCATGGTACAGAGGCTATGGCACTACCTAAGACTAGAACAATGGTTTAGTTTTGGATTGCCGTTTTCCTAGAAGAGCTGCTTACCATAGGTTAAGAGTCTCTTCTACCCGTACCTAGAGGAAAGTGGCTACTGACAATGACAGTGCAGTAACCCCTTGGGTGAAGAAGAATTGTTTGGTGATCTCAGTAGTGTCAGATATCTGAGGACAGAGGAGAATATGTAAAGAATAGGCCAGACTATTCGGTGTATGTGTAGGCAAAGGGAAAATGAAATGTAACCAGAGAGAAGGATCCAATGTAGTACTGTCTGGCCAGTCAAAGGACCCCATAACTCTCTAGCGGTAGTATCTCAATGGATGGCTGGTGCCCTGGTCAATCTATACCAGTTGTGTGTTAGTGCTGAATGCTCTCATTCTCCAGTGCTGGACTTATGGCTAAAGTTGACATCGTTGTCACAGAGACTTCAAACTTGGCTCGCATATGAGTGTATGAAAATCCACGCCAATTCATACATGTTAAGGTTGAAGGTCAAGGTCGAGGCCATGGTCAAGGTCAAAAGGTAAAATTCTGGTCATCAATCATACAGCCATAATTATAATCATGAAGGAATGAAACTTGCAGGGATTTTAAACTTATGTAGAGCTGGAAATTATTAAATTTTCGAAGGTCAAAGGTCAAGGTCATGGACGATTAAAACGTCATTATCACGTAATCAGCTATAAGTTTGGACATCGTTGTCACAGAGCCTTCAAAATTGGTTCATATTTGTGTGTATGAAAATCCACACCAATTAATACATATTAAGGTCAAGATCAAGATCAAGCAGAAGGTAGAGAAATAAGCTGCCACAGCATAGGTCTGTGCTGTATAGTACTGAGTGCCCCTTTAGTTCAAATTATATTTCCGCTTATACTTTTTTATCCATCCCTTATTAGTTGAAAAGGGTTTTATTTCTTTGTCAGGGAGAAGGTGGAAAATTAACTATTCATGAGAAATCCTTAGTTGCAACACGAGTGGATCGATGATTATCCTTCTTTAGTCATATCTTCTGTCCACAAGTTTGATGCCCCCTCTCGTTACTAGCACCTTATTATGCATCATCAAACTGACTTTAATGGTAGCTGCTTATGAAATTTTCACGCTGCGAAACAAGATGTGAATATTTTTCTGACTTGCATTGCCGAAAGAGATTTGCCAGCCAGGCCGAGAGTAAAATAGTCACCCATTAAAAAATTTGAAGCAAACAGGCTATTCACACAATAGAAAATGTATCTCTCTCTATAGTAAGGATCTCTATAATAGTACAGTCCATATGGTACTGTATATTTTGTTTATGTACAGTACTTTACAGTATGTATTGTATTTTCCATTTATTATTGCATTATGTTCTAATAACTACTTAATTTACAGGTATTGACAGTTAGTTTAGGTATATTGAATTGTTCAAATGTATTTGGCTGTACATTATTTCATTGTGGTTATACGGTAGCTTTATTTTAAAATTGAATGGGGTCTTTTTGTAGGGTTTGGAACGAAATAGGCGATTTACATGTGAAATGTGACTCGTAACACAAAATATTCACAAGACGAAAGATATTCCAGAACGAATTAAGTTCATTTTGAGAGGCATTACTGTAGTTGATAGGATTGCCTTCCTCTTAAAAACCTGAATGAGGCTCATTCTTCTCATACTTACAGGAAGCTTTTGAATTATTTTTTTTTTTTTGTCAATTTAATCGAGAATATCGGCCTCTTCGTCCAAAGTTAACACCTTTCGTACCTTTTTACCTTTTTGCCCAACATTCGCTGCATTTGGAAGGTGGAACACATTTAAGAGGTATGACTATACTGTAGTTAGTTTTGTACACACTACATGATCAGGTGGTTGCTTGGCTTTATCTGTACAGATAATGCTATCATACATACTCAGTAGAGAAGCTGATAGCAACTCAATGCAATTCGTGGGTATCTTGATGCTGGAAACACAGTAGACACTCAGAACATGATGTATCAATCATCTTATTCTACTTGGTGGCAAGGAGTCCAGCCATTGGTTTTCTTGGGGTGTGGTTTGAAAATTTCACCTGGGGCTTCCTGTCTAATGGCCACAGTTAAGAATTTACTAGTGTATATTTTTCTATAATGGTATCAAAATCTTAGTAACATTATAGTTAATTCAGTGATTGTGGAGGTTTTACTGTAATTGCTGCTTTCTAATTTTCTTTTTTCATTATGTTTTATATTTTTATGGCAAATATATAAAGAGATAGAATCCTAGCATTTGAGGTTACAATTCCCGTGTCCAAGTTAATTTTAAATTTTAAGGCCATGAAAACTATTGCATGACATAACTTACTGTTATATATGCAGTGTTTTTTATCAGGTGTTTTGAATAAGTTAAGAAATTTTATACGATACCGTTTTCTATTTTGTTTTGCCTTGTACAAATAGTTGCACATATTTTTAATAGCAGTAGAGTTAGAGCAGCTAATGATAACTAGAAACTAAAAACAACTCAGAAACTGTTTATTGTTAAAGTGCACCCAGAATTATTAAGGAAAAAATAAGTATGAAAATACTTTAATGAAGTGCAATGAACATTGAAAAGATTATAATTAATTAAATTTTTTTTTACCTACAAGATAAGCTAAAACAAGTGATCAGCTCACAAAAAAGATGGCTTAGTTAAACCGTAGCCTATCAGCAAAAATTAGTATATATACAGTATAAACTTTATTTCATGTATCTAATTACTGATTTTTTAAGGAAACACTTAAGATTTTTTCATTTGGAAGTTTATTTGATTCTCAAAGACTATGTTATATTGATAGTAAACTTTATTATCACTGTGCAGTTACCAGACAGAATAGGGTAAAAGTATGAAGGTTATGTTTCGTCCTCTGACTGTTGCGATTCCTGGACAGTTACCCCCCAATGAATGTGGGAAATTAAAGGTTAGATGTAATACTGTTGAATCGTAGCCAATAGATTGCAAAGAGTAGTTATTAATGGGCACTAAATTGACTATAGAAATGTAGTATTTGGTGTTCCTTAAGGCAGTGTTCTTGGTCACTTGTTTTTTGTATTATATGTGCAAGATACTGTATGTGGTTTAGCCTTGAAAATCAATGTATTGCTTATGCATATAATGCTAGTCTCTCTGCATTGATCCCATCTTAATGTAGACCAGTGATTACTGAATCCCTTAATAAATATCTAACAAAAATGATTGTTTAAGGGGACCGTCCGCCATGTCCGTCATTTTTTTTTTTCTAATGATCCAAAATACACCATTTATATATATGTTTTAGACATATATGATACCTTTATCATATGAAAATTTCAAGTCATTTGATCAAAAACTCTTTGATTTATTAGCAAAAATCATTATTAAAAAAAAAATTGGTACATTTTTTCCCACTAATGCAACACCATTTGTATTGAATCTAATACCATAAAAACTACTTTATAAACCGAACAATTCTGTCAACCGGAATTTTTGATTTTCCTTTTTGGTTTTTTTTTATGGAAAAAAATTTTTTCCTCGTCTAGACGCAAAGTAATCGTGAAAAAGAAAGTAAAAATAGAATAAAAATTCTGCTTGACAGAATTGTGGAATTTTTATTCTTCTTTTCAAGGATATCTTTCTCTCTAATATGGAACCACAAATAAGTGAGAAAAATGTACCTAAATTTGAATAAGTATGTTTTCGAGTTATGAGCTCCCAAAGATTTGCAACAAATTTTCGCTTCTTTTCTTAAAGAAATCAAGATAATATTATTATGATAACTTTTATTGTTTATTCCTACATAAAAGCACCCTAAATGAGGTATTTGAACCCTCAGTTTACTATTCCTATGTTACGAGTGGCCAGCAATCTCTCATTGTTGCCAGTGTTTTAGTTAGCAGGTTTCAGCTTTGTACTCTTATTCATGTTTCCCTCTTTCTTGGTTCTTTTTTCTTGTTCTCCACTTACTTTTTGTTCTTTCTATCACCTTATGTAACATTGGCATTGCTATAAAGTTCCAGAGGACGTTGTGAAAGCACAATCTACATACGAATTTCAAGTAAACAAACAAATGCATTATAACTTCTATATGTCTTTGGAAACTTTGGCTGATATTTTCGTAGCTGGTAGTTTTCATTTACCTACCCTCTACCAATGCCTTCCATTTCTGCCAGAAGTACGAGATTTCGAAACAAGAGAGAGAGAGAGAGAGAGAGATCATGAATTTAATGTGATAGCATTTGGTTGATATAGATGGCAGTTCAAATTGAGAGGGAGATCAACCATTATTTGATTCTATGAGAGAGTTGAACATTGTTATTATAGTATTTGTATAAATGGCAGTTTTGAATAATGAGAGAGAGAGAGAGAGAGAGAGAGAGAGAGAGAGAGAGAGAGAATTATAGTATTTGTATAAATGGCAGTTTTAGATAATTCAAAAGAGAGAGAGAGAGGGAGAACTATGATTCTGTCACTCAGTCATGCAGACGACGCAGTAAGGATGACGTCATCATTAAAGACCGCCAAAATCTTCATTGTTTGGAAAAATTATTGACTATTTGTTCTTTTTATGACCTTAGGTAACATTGGCCTTGCTATAAAGTTCCCAGGGATGTTGTGAAAACACAATGTACATATGAACTTCAAGTAAACAAACA
>NC_090726.1:150310961-150423461 GCF_036898095.1 Palaemon carinicauda | reverse complement strand
ACATGAGGCTGATCCTTATCGACGTTGTGTGCTTTAAAGGCCCTAGGGTTCTCCGAATGGTAAACAAGCAAGGGCTTGACTTTAAAGTCCCCGCTAGCGTTGGCACATAGAGCAAGAGTCAACCGATCCTTCATTGGCTTATGCCCAGGCAATTTCTTCTCTTCAGCAGTGATGTAGGTTCGACTCGGCATCTTCTTCCAAAACAGCCCGGTTTCATCACAATTGAACACCTGCTGCTCTACGTAGCCTTCTTCCTTTACGATATTTTCGAATTTCTTAACAAAGTCAGTTGCAGCCTTTGTGTCCGCACTAGCAGCCTCTCCGTGGCGAACAACTGAATGAATCCCGGACCGTTTCTTAAATTTCTCGAACCAGCCACGAGATGCCTTGAAATCATCTGAGGAAGGCTCGGTTGAACTCTCCCCAGCATCACCCCCAGAGCTCTCCTCCTTCAAGTCCGTAAAGATGGCGTGCGCCTTCTCGCAGATAACGGTTTCGGTGATGGTGTCGCCAACGATCTCTATATCCTTAATCCACACTAGTAGAAGTCGTTCCATCTCTTCTATGATAGGGGTACGGCGTTTGGAAATTATAGTGATCCCCTTAGAAGGTTTCACTGCTTTAATAGCTTCCTTCTGTTTAAGGATTGTCGAGATCGTCGACATATTACGGCCATACTGTTTAGCAAGTTCACTCACGTGGATGCCACGCTCATGTTTTTCAATAATTTCCTGCTTAATTTCTATAGAAAGCATTTTCTTCTCCCTTTTCTCACCACTACCACTACCACTGCCAAAACTAAGCCTTTTTGGACCCATGATTTACGTAAATTATCGTTAATGGATGCACGTAAAAAATCACGATTAATTCACAGTTAATATCAGAACGCAAAGAGCACAACCGCAAGAAGCCGACGAGAACAGAGGACTGACCCAAGCCGCGCTAATTGAGCGTCCCTCCGAGGTCGATGTGCTGCCTTCTATCGGCGGAAATAAAAAACACTTCAGGCGCTATGAGCACCGACTACGCGTACGAGTATTGTTTACTTCGGGTGTTGAAAAAAACATTCGGGTGTAGAGTCGGAACGTGTTCGAATTGTACTTCGCGTGTCGAAAAATTCGGATACAACCGGTACGACGAAAATTGCTACTTCGTGTGTCGAAATAAAATTCGGGTGTAGAGTCAAAAATTTGCTCGAATTTTACTTCGGATGTTGGAAAATTCGGATGTAGATACGTTCGTGTGTAGAGGTTCCACTGTATATATATATATATATATTATTTATATGATATATATATATATATATATATATATGTATATATATATATATATATATATATATATATATATATATATATATATTACAGTAGTACAGTACCGTGGTTTACAATTTTGATTCATTGTGGGAGTGAGTTCATAGCCTAAAATGCTCATACTGTATTCTTAAACAATTTTCCCCATAAGAAATAAAGGAAATTCACTCAATACGTTCCACAAGTCCATATGTACGGATTTACACTTAATTTTAAAGGTTGTTTGATGGTAATTATTGAACACTTTATAACCGCTTTCATCAGAAATGAATAAAAATTAATATTTCATTATGAAAAATACTAAATACAGGTAATGTAATTGGAAAATTAATTCACATTTTACCCTCGGGAGTTATGACTGGCGTGGGGGAGTAAAGAGAGAAGGAAAGTGGTGGATACTGTTTGGAAGGAGAATCTCCCTTCATGAGTAATTCCAACAAAATATCGGGAGCTCTCTCTTTTGAACGACAATTGGTATCACTAACTGAATCACTTCAAATATGCTTTATGAACAGTTGATCTGGTGTTTTTCACTTACATTCAGTTTTTACTAGGAAGCTATCAAGAGAAGACATCTTTGGAATGGTATGAAAATAGGGTGACATTCACATAAACACGGCATGAAAACTGAGTGTTTGGCGTATGGGTACTAAGCAACTGATCTCTTGCTAGTCTATTTATTACTCTTCCACAATAATAGCCCACCCAGCACAAAATTTTGCTCACAGACTAATACAATACTCATAAACAAATTTGAATTTGTATGTGCTTATAGTGATATGCTCATATTCAAAGTTACTTGTAAATTGTTATATATTATACGTTATATATGTGGACAGTATACAGTGTAATATAAATAGGTAAATTTGGAGTATGCACAAGAAATTACATAGTAAACATGCTTGTAGAATTTGCTTAAAGAAACGATTTTAAATCCATGAACACATTTTTTTTTTTCATAAAAGAAACATGGAAAATGGACATGAAGAATTCCAAATCAAGAAACAAAAAACAAAATGTACTTATTATTGAAAAAGTTAATTTAGTTAAAGATGTAACAGTGTTAAAAGAAGTTAGTCGCGCAACCATAGAATGGTGAGAAGCAAATTTTTTTAGATCTAAGGAAAGAACGAAAAAACATTTTAAGAAAAAAATAAACACTCCTGTAATAAGAGAAAAATTGGATGGGTTTAGTTTAGCAATGAAAATAAGGTACTCCCAGTTACATGATGAAATGGAAACAAGTAATGAAGTAATAAACAGCAATTTAACAAAATTGGTATTGGAATCAGCACTAAAGATAGGTGGAAAAGTTCCTGAACAAGATCAAGGAAAACTATCATACTGTAGAAGACCAAAAGCCTTATAAACATAAGATTGGGAATGAGGGTAAAATCTAATTGAGATGAAATAGAATGAGCAGAACCATCCAAAACAATATCAAACAAACTAGAAACCCAAGATATTTGTAAACACAATCAGACCAAAATTGAATAAACACTAGGGAAAGGAAGAAGCATCAAGTTAATGAAAACAAGACTTGGAACAGGGCTCCAACAGATGATTGCTTTAAAAGATGAAAATAGAAATATCAACAAAAGAGATGTAGTGCTGAAAATTGCAGATGATTTTTAAACAGTGCTATATAATACTGATATAAGAAATAACTGCAAAATAGAAATAACGAAAGACCTGAGCCGTTATCAAACGTAACAGTAGGAGAAATAAAGAAAGCATTAAAAGGATTAAAAAGGCAAAATAGCTGGAGAAAATGACCTAACAATTTATTTAAGAATAGATGGAGGAGATTTCACAGTAAATCTCGATGAACTTTACACAAAAGTATTGCAAGAAATGCTCTATACATATAGCTTGGAAAAATTTTAATTATTTTACCAATTCACAAAAGGGTAAACACAAAAGACCTAAGAGATTATCACCCAATAAGTTTACTCTCAGTAATATATAAGATATTTACAAAGATCATATTTGGCCAAATAGAAAGACAGCTAGAGTTCATCATAACTTTATAGAGTGAATTTTCTTCTTCTGATGTTAGTTAATGTTTTGGTTGTTTTTTCTCTTTGGCATGATGAAATTCTTGACAAAACAAAGAAAAACAGACTGTAAAAGCCTAATGTCAAAGGTCAAACTGAA
The DNA here is from genome assembly GCF_036898095.1 of Palaemon carinicauda. Taxonomy (NCBI): domain Eukaryota; kingdom Metazoa; phylum Arthropoda; class Malacostraca; order Decapoda; family Palaemonidae; genus Palaemon; species Palaemon carinicauda. Next base: position 150,419,991 of record NC_090726.1, on the reverse strand, counting down.
ACACGTACTCTCAGGTTTCTGCTCTCACTGCTGCACTGAATGCCGTGTAACTTCCTAACTTCGTGTCTTGTGACTCAAGTAATTTCTACAGATGTCATTCTTCACATTTTGTTAGATACTAAAGTGTAATAATTATCAAAATATATGATAGCAGAAGAAACACTACATTTTCTTGTACAGATCAATGTTTTTGGCTTGAGTTACTTTTACTGATTACACTGTAACTATGAAAGTAAGATGAATTTTTACATAATATTCTCCATTGCCATACAAAGCTCCATAAGTTTTTTCAAAATTACCCATTTTCTCCCTATACCCCAATATATTGGCTTGCTGGCCAGCCCCCTTAAAGGGCCCAAATTTGTAGTTTGCAAAGAAACAAATTACTTCAAAAATCTGTTACATATGCGTATTTCATGAGTTCAAAAACTTTCAGAATCGTAAGAGGTGCTCAGGCTAATTGAATGTACAGTACTTGAATTTTCCCCTGAAACACTTAACATTACTCTTTCTATTTTCTATCCTGACATTCTCTGTTTTTATTGTGCTTCTCCTTAGCCACCAATTTTATATGCTTGTTCATTTTTTTATGTTAACGGTAGGGTATGCTGCACATATTTTGCAGAGTTCACATTGTTAACCCCTACATGTGATACACAGTATGGTATATGAGTCTTTGTCTTCTAATAACAATCTGTTAATGGAGAATTTGGCACAAAAATGCATTTTGAAGCAGAAGACATACCTTGATAATCTTGAACGAAGTTCTATCTACATGAACAAAAACCAAAAATATTGAACACCAATTAGAGAGACAGGTTGATCGTCACTCGCAACTAAAGTAGGTAGAATAAGCAAGGGTGCTGTTGGTTCCCATGGACCATCAGGCTCTATTTCTATCGTGCAATACTAGTATTGATTCTCCATAGGTAAGGGATAAAGGCTAAGAGAGAAAAATAAGGTCTAAGAACCTCATGTTACATGAATATAACCATGTTACTCCCAGCTAAGATTCTTTGAAATAAGTAGAAATAAACTATATAAAAGAAATAGAGAAAAACAAACGAAATAAAGCTATTTATAAATTGAAATTTGTGTGAGTATGTTCAACAAAGTAGTATTTGCTCCCAGTTAGAACTAATGAAGTTCCAGTAATTTTGCTAATCAGTTAGCTCTTTAGGCATGATCCATAAGATTTTTCATAATTTTGACTATCCTTTGCATTCACATCTTCCTAGACTGCATCTTGTGTGTAGTACTAGGTATGCAGTTAATTATAACAGCCATGCCTTTCTCCATCACAAGGCTCAATACTACACAGTATTCTAGAAGTTATCTTCCAGCTGTGATCAAATTGTAGAATCTTCCTAATCAGGAAGCTAAATCGGTGGAGCTTCAGAAGTTCAGACACGCAGCAAATTTTTTGTCTGTTGAATAGGCTGACATAAATCTCTCTTCAAAGTTTGTGTGGCAGATCCATTATAATGTTGTTACTGATCCTGAAGATATTTTATATTCATTATTTCTCATATATAGTTATTTATTTCCTTTCCTTACTAGGCTATTTTTCCCTGTTAGAGCCCATGGACTTATAGTATCTTGCTTTTCCAACTAGGTTTGTAGCTTAGCTATTAATAATATATTCCATGTTATCTACTTGACTAACTGATATTTTTTAGATTAATCTCTTGATGGTCTGCACTTATTCTGTTCCCCATGTACTGTATGGGTTTCCAAATTTCATTTAAAGTTGAATACCCCTTGCAGACACCTTGTATGTACTAGGTACACCAGGTGTGACTCACCAATGTTTATGACAATTACTTGTGTAGTAGGATTTTGTTCTATTAGAGTAAATTAGAATGCTGTTTACTATAAATTGCTTAATTTTCAACCTTTTATCTTACAGCCTCATTAAAGAAGAAAGCTCTCGGCCAAAATATAGGCAACTTCTAGAACATGATTTTGTCATCAGATCAAAAGCAGACCCAATGGATGTAGCAGAATTTGTATGTGGTATTTTGGACAAAATGGCAAACAACGGTAGAGCAATGTACACATATGATTCGTATAATTGTTGATGAAACGAGTGTATTAGTACTATTCTCATCAATTTTGTGTCCTGGTAAGTTTTTGTTCTGTTGTAATCTTTTATTAATTTTGCTAACAGTGTAGGTAGTACTTAGAATGTTAAATTTTATTGTGATTGATTTGGTAAGTGACTTTTGATCATAAGTACAGTAGTTTCTTAAGGTATTTGACTAACAACCTCTGGTTTGGAATTTTGGTAGTTTCTTAAGGAGTGCAGCTGACGACCTCTAGCTTGGAATTTTAGAAATTCAAATTATTGCAATTCTGGTTGGAAGAGCATCTATATTTCTTGTTTCAAATGTTATTTTTTTTTATTAAAAAATTGCTTTATTACTAAAATGGCCTTTTTTTGGTTAATGGGCGGTGTGGTCTTTAAAGACTTTTCTGTAAAAGGCTAGAACAGGGAATCCAATATGACATACCAAAAATACCAAAGAAATATTGTTTTCCCAGCTCTATGGGCAGTGTATCAATGTGCAAAGCACGGGCTCAGTGTGTTTAAGGGAGACCCTCAAGTTCAAGAACTATTGAACTTGACACAAATCCTTGATGTAGAATTCGTCTGGTGATTGGTGACATGTCAATACCGAGAATCATCAATACAGTTAGAGGTAATGCAGCCACTATGTTCCAGTTTTGTCACTGTATCATCAACAAGTAGCTCAATTTGTCTACAAGTGAAATGAGGAGTCTTCATCTATGCCTGTGACGGAAATCATGTTATAATTGGTTGTCTGCTATTATTAATAACAGCGTTAGTGAATAATGCTTAGATTTATGATCAAGTTCACTGTTGATATTTTATTTTTTAGTTTTTAATTCGCATGTCGTAATTAGCCTTTATTTCCCTGCTTGCTTTGACAACATAGAGGTGTTTATCTGGCTTCATATCACCTTTCTAGTGTTTTTAAGTTTGATAGCCCTTTCTGATTTGATAATGATTTTAAAATTCCTTGCCATAATATTTTTCATAACTTATCAAATATACGAATGTGTGCTAATTTAGTTACCAGCATAACTTGTCTGTTCACCCTGGTTATTATGATTAGCTTATGAGTGTCTATATACTGTAATGGTTATGAAATTTTATGGGAGTTTTAGTCGAGCCTTATTGCTGACATAATTATGGGTAGGCCAGCGTAGCTTAAAGCTTGCTTTTTCTAGTCAATTTTACAAATGGTTATTCTATTGATAAAGGTTGTTTGATTGGTGACTGTCAGTAGTTAACTGCTAATAACAAATACTCAGAGTTATTTCCAGACTTGTTTAAATTTTGAATACATAAATTTACGTAAAATATCTAACTTTAGTTTAGTTAGGTTAAATGGAAATTGATCAGTTCGTTGGTCTATATAGCAGTTTTGTAACTTAGTTCTAATAAAGAAATGATATTGGACAAGCAAATATCCCAATAATTTTGATAGCCAATTGTATAGTATTTTCAAATACAGTGGAACCTCTAAATGTGATTGCCTTTACATACGATTGTTCCAACATCCAAAGTAAAATTCGATTGAATTTTCGTCCCGACACCCGAAGTCATGCTCCAACATCCGACGTAGACCATACACGTAGAATTTTCTCGAAGCGTCGGTCGTAGTTTCTTATTTACGCCGGTAGACGGTAGCACGTCGGAGGGACGCCATTGAGCGTCGCGTCGGTCAGTTCTCTGTTCTCGTGCGCATCATGTGGTTGTCCTCTGTTCGGTCCGTTATTAATAGTGCTTATTATCTTCCTTTTTTCACGTTTCATTTTATGTATAATTATGGGTCATAAGAAGCTTAGTTTCGGTACGGGTATTAGTAGTGGTGAGAAAAGGAAGAAGGTAATGCTTCCATTAGAATTGAAGCAAGAATTTATAGAAAAACATGAGCGTGGTGTGCTTGTGATTGATGTGGCTAAACAATATGGCCGGAATATGTCTACAATCTCGACGGTCATCAAGCAGAAGGAAGCCATTAAAGCAGTCAAACCATCGAAGGGGATCACCATTATTTCAAAACGTCGCAACCCCTACCCTGGAAGAGATGGAATGCCTTTTGTTAATATAGATAAAGGACAAAGAGATTGCTGGCGATACGATCACTGAAACGATCATTTGTGAGAAGACCAGCGCTATCTATTGTGACTTGAAGGCGGCGGGCTGTGGGGGTGACACGGGGGAGAGTTCAACCGATCCTACGACGGAGGAATTTAAGGCGTCTCACGGTTAGTTTGAAAAATTTAAGAGATGGACCTTGATTCATTCAGTTGTTCAGCACGGAGAGGCTTCAAGTTCGGACACCAAGGCTGCTAACGATTTTGTTAAAAGTTCGAAAAGATTGTGGAGGATGAAGGCTACGTAGAGCAGCAGGTTTTCAATTGTGATGAAACCGGTCTGTTTTGGAAAAAGAGGCCTAGTCAAACATACATCACTGCCGAAGAGAAGAAAATGCTTGACATAGGCCTATGAAGGATCGGTTGACTCTTGCCTTATGTACCAACGCCAGCGGGGACTGCAAAATAAAGCCATTATTGGGTTATCATTCCAAAAACCCTAGAGAATTTAAGGCACATAAAGTCAATAAGGACATGCTGCATGTTTTCTGGTGTGCTAATTCTAAGGCTTGGATTGCCAGGCATTTCTTTGTTGAATGGGTAAACCAAGTTTTTTGGCTCTGCTGTCAAGAAGTACCTTCAAGAGAGGAATTTGCCTTTAAAGTGCTTGCTTTTCTTGGATAATGTTCCCACTCACCCCTCAAGACTCGAAGATGATATGATCGACCAGTTCAAGTTCATCAGAGTGCCGTATCTTCCACCGAACACCATCCCGTCCTCCAGCCCATGGACCAGCAAGTCATCTCTAATTTTAAGAAGCTCTACACCAAGCACTTATTTAAGCAGTGATTTAATGTCACGCAAAGCACCAACTTAACTTTGCGTGAATTTTGGAGGGGCCATTTCAATATCGTGCACTGCTTGAAGATCATAGATCAGGCTTGGGAGGGAGTAACTCGAGAGACAGTGAATTCAGCTTGGAAGAAGTTTTGGCCTGATGCTGTTTCTCCCAGAGATTTTGAAGATTTTGGCCCCGAGCCTGAACCTGTGCTTGCCATAGAGAGGAAGACGTAGAAGAGATTTTATCCCTTGGCAAGTCCATGGGTCTGGAGGTTGATGAAGATGACATCACTGCACTCGTCGAGGAGCATCATGAAGTAATCACCACCAAGGAACTGAAGGAGCTGCATGCCATGCAGAATGATGAGTTCCAAGCGCATCTGAGTGATTCGTAGGACATCGAGGAGGTAGAGCACATCTTAAGTTCAGCTGCAATAAAAGAGATGTTAGCACATCATCAAGATGTGGTTGACTTCATTGATAAGTATCACCCATAGAAACTTCATGTTTGTCGTGTAGTTTCGCAAATCAATGATGTCAGCTTAACCCTTTTCAGAAAAACTCTGAAAAGCCGTACCAAGCAACTTTCTCTCAATAGTTTCTTTAAAAAATCTACGAAGCGGTCTAGTGATCATGATGAAGAGAAAGAAAGTGAAGCAAAGAAAACTAAGATTGAATTGAGTGAAAGTGATGAAAATTAAAAATCAAAAAGAAAAATGAAATGTTAAAAAAATATAAAATATAAAAATGAAAAAAAAAATAAATAAGCTAAGTTAGGTTAAAGTTCACGTAGTGTAAGTTATGGTATGTTATAGGAGTCACCATCTCTACCTCCTCGCCGACCGTCCATCTCCTCCTGCCTAGCAAAGCCTACACGTGCGTTGGCCTGTCTCTAAGGTAAAGTGATAATAAAACCTCTTTTTTATTTACTATTTCTTTATAATTACAGTATTCTTTTTTTACATCTCTATTATATAATGCAATTGTATTATTGTTTTATGTAATTATGTATAGTAATTTATTAAGGAGTTATCATAGGTTTTTGGGCTGTAGAATGAATTATACAAATTACAGTGTATTCTTAAGGGAATATTCGCTCCAACATACGATCGTTTTAACATACAGACCAGGGCCCGGAACGAATTAACATCATATGTAGAGGTTCCACTGTACAGTACAAGAAATTGTTTGTGAATGCACCTATTACCTTACCTTGTAAATTGCTCACAACTGTCAACAGTTACTTGCAGGTGTTAACCTTTAATCGCAGCTGTCAGATTTTTTTCATTCTGACCATTATTAATAATTAACATATTGCAGGGGACTGAAAATTATAGCAGGGCATATTTCATGTTCATAACTTGTGCTATGTTTAAAAGAGATTTCTTTGAAAAAAAAAAATTATTTTTCTATTAAGAAATGAGAGGTTGAGGAAAATTTTTATGAAATAAAGATTTTATAAAGCAAACAAATGATACTTCATGTATCTCCTTTAAGGTCAGGTGTCTATTGTTATATTACACGGGGTAAAGGGAGAATTTTAGTAATTCTACGTATAAATTATACAGCTTGAATATTCTTTTTCCTTCTATTTACATATTTAAACTAAAATGCTTATATTAATTTATTAAGTATGAAGGCATCAAATGTTATTAGAAGGAAATAATTAAATAAAATGATGAAAAAGAAGGGAAATGAATTAAACAGATATGAATAGAATTTAATGTAAAGGGTGTTAATTTTCATACATTTAACATAAGGATTTTTACTGAGAGAGGGAGAGTGTATGTGTGTGCGTGTGTTATTGTAGTGTGTCACAAGTTTTACGCTAGAGCTTTATAAAATTCAGTGATGTTTTAAGAGTCCTTTTTTTGTTATTCTACAGTATATTTTCTCACTTGTGGTATGATAGATATTCATGCGTTCCTTGAAAATAACTACTAACAGTGTATTTACTGTACTGTACTGTATTATACGGTGTACGAAGCCTTAAAACAGAGCATTCAATTTCGTCAGCTCAGACCAACTAGTTTAAGTAAACAATATTGCATTCTAAAAAGTGATGACTTTTAAAAAGATAATTGTTATTCATTAAATAATTTTTTTTACTTCAGCTTTCAATTCCAGGTGCATTTTTGTGTCATGAGTTGTCTTACCTTATGCTGAAGCTGTGTTTGTACTGTAAAATTACCTATGAAAAGTAGTAAGAACTAAAATAATATGATGTGATAGGAAGGACATGAAAAGGTTGCATTGCAGTACAGTAGGTTACCTAGTGTTTTGGTCAACCACACATCAGTGAGTTGGTAAGTTATGAGATGACCCACTCTAGGGCAATAAGCATTTGCAGAATCACAATCATTGCTCCTGTCTTTGTTACCTAACTTCTGGAATAAGGAGGGCCAACTGTACATATTGAAAGCGTTTCCTTCTGGCCTCAATATCGCCTCAAGAGTGTTCACAAAACTAGCCAAGTTGATTATCAAACTCCTGCAGTTACAGGTCACCACCTGTTTCGACGACTAGCTGATTTTGTTAGAGACGTAGGAATTATGCCCCATTTGCGCAGATCAAGTCTTGCAAGTTCTTTAGGATCTAGGTTTCCTCATCAACTTCCCAAATCAAGACCAGCCTAAAGGAGGATATAATTTAGTTTGTAGGTCGTCAATGGAATATCTTAAAAAACCACCCCAATCCTGCCAAAACCATCTTAGCAAAGAATTCTAAGCAAGATCAGATTCTTTCTTTTAAACTGCTTTTCCTCAAGATGGCAACTGGAGAAGGTCTTGGGCCTTTGTCAGTTTGCCTCAATAGTTGATTCAATATTAACCATCAAGCAAGAGAACCCAACACAAGGCAGTGGAAGACCATGGTACAGATACTATGGCACTACCCAAGACTAGAGAACAATGGTTTGATTTTGGAGTGTCCTTCTCCTAGAAGAGCTGCTTACCATAGCTAAAAAGTTTCATCTACCCTTACCAAGAGGAAATGTAGCCACTGAATAGTAACAGTACAGTAGTTAGACCCTTAAGTAAAGAACTGTTTGGTAATGTCAGTGTTATCAGGTGTATGAGGACAGAGTAGAATGTGGAAAGAATAGGTCAGACTATTAGGTGTATTTGTAGGCAAAGGAAAAATGAGCCATAACCAGATATCGGGATCTGGTGTAGTACTGTCTTGCCAGTCAAAGGACGCAATAACTCCCTAGCGGCAGTATTCCAACAGGTAGCTGGTGCCTTGTCTTCCTGATGTTGGAGATTGGCAGTTTAAGAAGGAACTCATATCAAGATTTTCATGACTACCAAGCAGCAGTTTGTTGCATCAGGAGTGTGGAAGGGATCCTGCTCTAGAATTCTTAATGCAATGACTTTTCATTATGAGGTTCCTTCAGGAGAGGAATTGAATTGGTTCCTCTCACCCTTCCATTGTCCGAATCTCTTAATGTAGTGACTAATGCCCTGTTTAGATAGATCCTTATTACGGAATGGATCTAGGATCAGAGCTCTTTACAGGATATTTTATTAGTTCTGAATCTCCAGATAGATCTGTTGGCAACAAAAGAGAACCACAAGCTTCTGCTATACATAGTTCCAAATGTGGGTTTTCAGGCAGTGGCAAGAAATGCCTTAAAGCTGTATTGGAACAGAGGGTTATTAATTTATCTGTATCCTCCAATGGGTTTGATTTTCAGGGCTTGGAATATCTTTCAAGACTTTTCAGGGATAGCTGTCCTAGTAGCTCCACTTTGGCCAAACAGCCTTTGATATCCGCTGCTCCAGTGTTTGAGATCAAAGTTACACCGGCTTTGGTCTACACAGCTGTATCAGAAAGTATGGAGTTAGATTATTTATGCTCCCTCCTTTCTGACCCAGAGCCTTCACACTTAGATTTTCTCTCCCGTATTTACTTTAGAAATTTATCAGCTCACAGCATGGCATTTTTGATGAGTTGCAAGAGAACTTCATGCACTAGATGATACCAATTAATGTGGAAAGCATGGATGGTTTTTCTAAGGAATAGATCATCTTGTCAGATAACTTCAAACTTCTAGGATTCCTTTAGTCTGTGACGATAGGAAGCTTAAGCCATCAAAGAAAAAATTTCATATAAATCGGCATTTACAAAACCTCTCAAGTGGCCATTTGGCAGATTTAGACTTGGACATGTTTCATAAGATTACAATGTCCTTTGCCTTACATCTGCCTTTACCACCAATCCCTGCTGTATCTTGCTCTATGGATAGGGTATCAGAGTTTTTGGCAAGTTTAGATAATTTTTCCATCTCTCTTAAAGAATTATTATAAAAAAAACTATATTTTTGATAGCCTTAGCCTCAGGAGGAAGAGCCAGTGAGATTCCAATCTTTCAGATAGTTTAGGGGTTTATAACTAGTATTTAGGGTAGTCTCCTAATCCCGACACCTGTTCTAAATTTATCCAAAAATGAAAAGGGTCTTCAAAGGTGGGACCTCTTTAGATTATAGCTCTAGAGTTGGGTGTCTACCTTGCAATTATATCTGCGGAGATCCACTTCTTAAGAATGTAGTTTGTTCCATTTCCAGACCAAAAAGTCCCTTTAAACTGGAACTATCTATATACCAATGGCCTCCCTTACTAAAAAACCAGATCCTATCTCCATCCCTAAATCCCACGATGTTAGAAAATTGCTTCTTAGCTCTTGTTCTTTCCTAGTATAAAATTTCAGGACATCCAGAGCTTTGTGGGTTGTTCTGGGTGTTCATTAAATACTAAGTGAAATGTATCCATGCAGTAAACCATTCATGTGTGGTACTTGGCTCATTCAGGAACCACCAAAAGGGATCCAGAAATGAAAGGACTATTTCAGCTATGTCCTTCAACAAAAACATGTTGACAGGCATCCAGTATTTCTCTGGAGTTATACTTTATGAGACGAGAGTCAGACTTGTTAATTTTCATTCTCATCTATACCTATATTATTATTATTATTATTATTATTACTATTATTATATTATTATTACTATTATTATATTATTATTATTATGATTATTTTATTATTATTATTATTTTATTATTATGCTCTAGTTGGAAAAGCAGGGTGCTATAAGTCCAGGGGCTTCAACAGGGAAAATAGCCTATTGAGGAAAGGAAACAATGAAAAATAAAATATGTTGAGAATAGTAACATTAAGATAAATATTTCCTATATAAACTATAAAAATTTTAACAAAAGAAGAGGAAGAGAAATAAGATAGTGTGCCTGAGTTTACCCTCAAGCAAGAGAACTCTAACCTATAACACTACCCAAGACTTAGAGAACAATGGTTTGATTTTGGAATGATTTATTGATTTGAAGTTTTTGGGCATCCTGACATCGAAGGTCATTAACACCTATGATTTTAGTATGTCCTCCTAGAAGAGCTGCTTACCAAAGCTAACAAGTCTCTTCTACCCTTACCGAGAGGAAAGTGGCCACTAAACAATTACAGTGCAGTAGTTAACACCTTGGGTGAAGAAGAATTGTTTGGTAACCTCAGTGTTGTCAGTGTATGAGAACAGAGGAAAATATGTAAAGAATAGGTCAGACTACTTGGGGTGTGTGTAGGCAAAGGGAAAATGAACTGTAAACAGGAAGGAGGATCCAATGTAGTATTGTCTGGCCTGTCAAAGGACCTAATATCTGGTTAAGTTCTTGGCTTGGTTGTAGACTCAATGGTGCACAAGTCTACTCAGTTATTGCTATGGTATTAGTCTTTAGAGAGCACACTATTATTATTATTATTATTATTATTATTATGCTTATGATTATGATTATTATTATTACTTGCTAAGCTATAAACCTAATTAGAAAAGTAGGATACTACAAGCCCAGGGGCTCCAATAAGGAAAATAGGCCAGTGAGGAAAGGAAACTAGGAAAAATGAAATATTTTAAGAACAGTAACAACATTAAAATGAAATATTTTAAGAACAGTAACAACATTAAAATAAATATTTCCTATATAAATTATAAAAACTTTAACAAAACAAGAGGAAGAGAAATAAAATAGAATAGTGTGCCTGATTGTACCCTCAAGCAAGAGAACTCTGACCGAAGACAGCGAAAGACCATGGTACAGAGGCTATTGCACTACCCAAGACTAGAGAACAATGGTTTGACTTTGGAGTGTACTGCTCCTAGAAGAGCTACTTACTATAGCTAAAGTGTCTCTTCTACCCTTACCAAGAAGAAAATGGCACTGAACAATTACATTGCCGTAGTTAACCCCTTGGGCTAAGAAGAGTTGTTTGGTAATCTCAGTTTTGTCAGGTGTAGAGGACTGAGGAGAATATGTAAAGAGTAGGCCAGAATATTCAGAGTATGTGTAGGCAAAGGGGAAATGAACCAAAACCAGATAGAAGGATCCAATGTAGTACTGTCTGGCCAGTCAAAGGTCCCCATAACTCTCTAGCAGTAGTATTTCAACGGGTGGCTGATGTCCTGGCCAACGTACTACCAAAAAAGTGTTTTGACAAAGGAATATAATTTTTTGGGAGGTATTGTTGGTCTCCAAGACCCTCCCTCATCCCTGGCCTCATGCAGGGAGCGGGACAATTGATTCTCACTGGGTGCAATTTTGTGTGCAAGTAGCATCAAGTCCTGCACTAGGGATGGTTTTAGGTAATGACATATCACTGATAGCCAGATGATGTCAGTATTGGAGGGGCTGTGTTGGAGTTCAATATTGCCTTAACTTGAGGGTCTCCCTTATATAGTTCATGCTTTGCCCACTGATACACTGACCTTAGAGCAGGGTAAACAATATTTCTTTGAATTTATGTCGTATTGGATTCTCTGTTTTGGTCTTTCACAGGAAATTCCTTAGAGACCACGCAGTCCCCAAAAACAGAATTTAGATGATAATTTTTTTATACTCGCATGTTCATATTGCTTCTTCTCCAGAAGCTCAGTTTATCAACCTTTGCTCCCAAATTTTATCAAATATTTTCTTATTTTCTCTCCTTTCAAAAGATATATGGCCCAATAGAAAAATTAAATAATTTAGCAGTTAATGGCAATTAGCACACCAACAGTTTCCCATTCATCAGTTCTGAAGTCGAATGTGTTCCCTATTCCTTGACCTCACAAGTCAGTGGGGAGGAGGATGGTCATGTATACTGTATGAACATGAGATGAGTATTGAAAAAGAAAAATTCATTATTAAGGGGGCCTACCGGATTATTTTTGGACAAATATTTTTTTAAATTAATGAAATAAGTAAATTTGCCCAAAGTCATCTATGGCATCCTATCTATCGTGACAAGATACAAATGTAAAAACCTGACCCTCTCAGTCTTCAAAAATGAGGGTGGTATATTCCTTAGATTTGACCTTGATCTTAATTTTTGACAAATATTTTTGAAATTAACAAAATTTGTAAATTCACCCAAATTCATCTATGGCATCCTATCTATCATTAAAACTTAATTTTTATGTATTTTAACCCCTGGCACGTTTCATGCAATAAGTGTCTTGCGTTATCCCCGGGAGTGCAAAAATCTAAAAAAGGGATTTTGACGAAGGAAAAATCTATTTCTGGGCGAGAGACCTGTGCCGCCCAGTGAAATGCTCCTTTAGCATCATTTCTAAGGTATATAACTGCTAAATAATACCAGAGAAAAAATTGCATAGGAATGCTAGGTGTGAACCCAGCTCGCTCACCTGAAAGGTGTCGGTATAAGTAATACGGGCGTGAAAATCACATGCAGAGGTCTCGTACCAATTAGATATCTCCTCGTCAATATCCCCCAAATCAAGAGGAGCTGTCCCAAGTCCACCACAGACCTTCGCTACCCACGCCAATGACGTCACTCCTCATAGCACCCAAGTTTGGGTCCAACAGGGAGGGCGAGCATAGGGTGGGTTCACTGGGCGGCACAGGTCTCTCGCCCAGAAATAGATTTTTCCTTCGTCAAAATCCCTTTTCTGGGCTCTGACCTGTGCCGCCCAGTGAAATAGTCCCAAACTTGGAACCAAAATATTGAATCAAAAAGAAAAATTAAAGTCAAACATATCAGAAACATGATTTAATATACGTAAATCTAAGTACATGGTATTCGAGAAAAAGAGAACTCCTTACGTAACCAAAAAAAGCAATATAAGTAAAACATGGGATGCAAACTAAATGTATAATCCTAGGATATAGGAGAAAAACATGAGCATCAAAATAAGGTCTCAACAAAGAGAATACCAGGATTAAGGATTACTGCAAGGATAAAAATAACAATCTCGAATGACTATAAGTGAACATGGGCAAAAATATTTACATAAATGATAAGGACTGTACATAAGGATGCAACTGAAGGATGCGATCCAAAAGATAAATCAAACCACTGTAGGGACCATAAGTGAGGCAGGTAGGGGGAAGAGAAAAAGAGGGAAATAAGACATGTGATTAGGATTCATGATGTTCGGGAGGAACCACACTTCCTGCTGCCACTGTAGCAAATTTTAGGGCTTCCAAAGGTTTTAAATAGTGGCGTTTGAAAACTGATGGGGACTTCCAGCCTGTATATTTCGTTAGGTCATCAAATTTCATGTGATGGAAATAATTAATAGAAGTAGCTACAGCTCGAATATCATGGACATGAGGGAATGATTCTGGGTTAGCCTGTTTGATGAAATACAGAATCTGTTGTCTAATCCCTTTAAGAGTGATGGGTCCTCCGTTCTCTCTAATAAATAAGGGCCCCGAGGACTTAGTGGAAGTTCTATTTAGGTAGGCTTTCAAAGTCGTAACTGGACATAAGGATGCATCCCGTGGAAGGGGAACAATCTTCTGTTTTGGGGGTCCTCATTCTTTGCTAGGAATGTTTTGTCAGGGGAGAGTAGAACTTCACCTGACGGGAGAAAATCAATGTGGCCTGGATTTCTAGACAAGGCTGAAAGCTGCAAAATTTTAGCACCAGAGGCTAAGCTCATTAGGAATAAAGTTTTCCGTAATAATGGGATATAGGCACATGATTCATTAGGAGTGTCAGAAGCTAATTTAAGAACATCATTCAGAAACCAGGAAACTGCGGTAGGACGAGTTGATGGTTTCAATCTGGCACAAGCTTTAGGGATGGAAGAGAGGTATGAATCCGTAAGGTCGATATTGAATCCGATCTGAAAAATCTTTTTCAAGGCCGATTTAATGCTAGGCCCGATTCAAATAGAGTCCTAAAGAAGGTTACTGTGAGGTTCATAGTCATTCTCTCAACCTTTGAGTCCTTTAAGAACTTGGCGAGTTTCTTGACAGCCGAGTCATATTGATGAAGGGTGGACTCTCTCTTATCTGATTCTAAAAATAAAGTATTTTGAGGGTCAATATCTGCTCCTCTTTGGGCCGCGAATTTCATAAAGTCCATAAAGTTAGGGCACTCCGAGTGTTTGAGGAAGCTAACACAGTGCAAGTTTGTACTGTCTGTGTTAGTATTGGATTGGGGATCCGCCGGGGGCGGAGACCCAGTTCTACCAGAAGAGGGAACCAATTGCTCTTGGGCCAGTTGGGGGCTACTAGAGCCACTTGCCCCTTGAAAGATCTGAGCTTGTCCAATACTTTCATCAATAGGTTGATTGGAAGGAATAGATAGATTTTCTCCCAAATGTTCCAATCCAGTGACATTGCGTTTGTGGCGAAGGCTAAGGGGTCCAGGTTTGGAGCTACGTAGCACTCTAGTTTGTGATTGGACTCTGTCGCAAACAGGTCTACCTGAAGGCCCGGGACCAGGGATAGAATCTACTTGAATGACTTGAGGTCCAGGAACCATTCCGGCTCTAGCGGAGTCGTTCTGGACAGAGCGTCCGCCACTACATTGCTTACTCCCGCCAGATGGACTGCTGAAAGATGCCACTTGTTGGACGTTGCCAAGGAGAAAATGGCTAACATCACATGATTTATGTGTCCCGATTTCGAGCCTCCTCTGTTTAAGCAGCGAACTACGACTTGGCTGTTTAGAACCAATCTGATGTGTTGGTTTCTGGCTGGGGACAACCGTTTCAGAGTAAGGAACACTGCCATGGCTTCTAAGACGTTTATGTGAAGCTGGCGAAACATTGGTGACCAAAGACCTTGGGTCTTCTTGAACTGGGAGTATCCCCTCCAGCCTGTTAGGGAGGCATCCGTGTGAATGACCAACTTTGGAGGTGGATATTGCAAGGGGACGGATTTTGACAGATTTTTTGCCAATGTCCATTGTTGGAGTCTTTTCTTCAGGATTGGAGGGAGACGAGCTCTTTTGTCTCGATATTTCTTGTTCACCCTGGAACGCCAAATCCGATTTATGTCTTTTAGTCTGGCCTTCAGTAATATGTCTGTCACTGAGGCAAACTGGAGGGCACCCAGAATCCTCTCTTGGTTCCTTCTGGACGTCAATTTGTCCTTGAGGAAACGTTTTGTGTTTCTTGCTATCTCTTTTCTTTTGGCCGATGGAAGGCGTAGGGTGTGGGAGTTTAGGTCCTATTGTAACCCTAGCCATTGGAAAGTCGACTTCGGAACCCCAAGTGTTGAAGGAATGATAAAACCTTGTTTGTTGCTGTCAGGCAGTTCTCGACGTTGTTCGACCAAACGAGCCAGTCGTCCAGGTACGCTACTACCTGAATTCCTTGGGTTCTTAGTTCTTGTATTACCGTCTCTCCCAGTTTGGTGAATATTCTGGGTGCTATATTTAGTCCGAATGGCATTACTTTGAAGGTGTATGCTTGCTTGCCTAGCTTGAAGCTTAGGTACGGACGAAAATGCCTTGCTATCGGAACATGTTAGTAGGCATCGGTAAGATCGATGGAGGTGGTGACGGCCCCACGGGGAAGTAAGGTCCGTACCTGAGAGACGGTTAGCATGTGAAACTTTTCGCATTGAATGTAAGAGTTTAGATGGGATAGGTCCAGGATTACTCTTCTTTTGTCTGAGTCTCTCTTTGGCAAGCTGAATAAGCGACCTTGAAATTTCAAATGACGTGCCTTTGAGATTGCGTTCTTTCGAAGCAGATCGTCTGCGAACGAGGCTAACTCTTTTGTTGGGTGTTGGTAAAAACTGGCTGGTGGAGGGGGCCCTACAATTCAACTCCACCCCAGACCTTTGGAAATTATGCTGAGTGCCCAACTGCTGAAAGTCCAGTTCTTCCAGAAAATGTAAAGTCTTCCCCCTACCTGTGGTGTTCCAATAATTCGTGGAGGATTTACCTCCTCGTCCTCCGCGGAGGCCTCGGCCTCGAGGGGCGATCCTTCCACCTCTGGCACGAAAGGTGCCCCTTGCGCCAGAGCCTCTGGAACGTTGGTATCCATGAGAGGCCCCCTGAGTCTCAAAGGTGGGGTTGTAGACTGGGGAAGCATAGGTCGCGGGGGCTAGTTGACTTTGAGGGACCAACACGTATTGTTGTTGGTGATGGGCTTTTGAGGTGGAAGGGAGGTTTCCCTGAGCTAAAAGGACCGGTTGAGCCATCTGCTGGGGCTGCCGGGTTTGGTAAAAGGGGAAGGGCCTCAGTCTCTTCCTGCCGCGAGATTGGGAAGCGACAGGTTCGAACTTGCGTTTAGGGACTAGACCCCAACGCACCTTGAGGCTCTGATTCACTCTTTCAGCCTCGCTGAGGACGCTATTCACCAGATCTTCTGGGAATAGGTCCGTACCCCAGATTGGGGCCTTAATGAGTCTGTTAGGCTCGTGCCTGATAGTGGCCTCCGCTAACACATGTTTGCGGCAGCGGCGCCTATCTGCTAGGAAGTCTTAGGCATCCGACAGCAAGGTGTGGAGCAACGACTTGGTAAGTACCTTGAAGAGGTGTTCCTCTTCATATATGAAAGAAGTAAATTCCGCCATGGTTGCCGAGTTAATCGAGCGACTCAGGCGCATGCGAGCCTCATACTCGAGGCGAATCAAGGACTCCGGGAGCTTAGGGAGTCTTTCACTAAATTGAGTAGAGGCGCAATCAGGGCTCAGCTTACCCACAGTGAATGTCGCCGGGGCACCAGTCCAGCACTCATGGTCCCCCGGGAAAACAAGGGAAGTCAAGTCTGTTTCCCGTAGTTGCGGTAAAGGCTTGTCTTCATTGACAGCCTGCATGGCAAGGTCATTGATCTTAGTGACACACGGCATAGGGGTGCGCTCGTCTGCCACAAACATTGTGTATGAACTCTTAAAAGGAGTGAGCATCGTGTTGACACACTCCAGCTCATTAAGGGTCCGAACCCAAGTGGATTGGGCCTGTTCTTTTGGGTAAATGACGGTCTCCTTAGGGACCTTGTCTAGGCGGACCAGAGCCTCCTCCGTGAGGCGGGCGAAGCCAGGGAAAGGAAACTGCAAACCCAGCGGGTAGAACTCAAAATCTTCCACCGGCCGGGTGCCAAAACCCTCGATGGTCAACATCCCATCCTTAAAGGGTGCGTGAATTGCTAACTTCCACGAGTTGTTCTTGACAAACTCCGGGAGTTTCGAGGCGTCCGGAATAGCATACTGCTGTTGTTGGGGCAGACCGGAGCGCATGAGACCTTCAACGAGAGACTTAGTTCTGAACCTTAGAGACGAGGGTGTTAACTAAGGTTCCAAGGCCTTCCAAGGTGTTGGAAAAAGCTGACACGTCAAAAGAAGGCGGCGGGGCGCTTACCGCCGGCTGCGTGGGTTGCGAGCCGGGTGTCATTCTCGACTCCGGGATGGGAGGAGTAGGTGTGACTGGGGCCTCAGGGACCCTAGAAGACGAAACCCGTGATGACGAAGACCTAGAGGTCTTTGGATGTTTCGTCGTACTGGAAGACCTGTGGGTCTTAGTCAGAGGTTTACGGACGGACTTAACTTTCGGCAACATAGAAGGGTTGCTGGTATCAGTGGGGTGATGTCCAGAGAACCCCTGAAAGGAAGAAGTAGATGAAGTAGAGAAAGCCGGACTAAGGACAGGAATCTTAGACTGGGACACACTTGCCTCACTTACAGGCCTGCCTGGGTCTGGTTCATCCAAAGCCATGGGTTCGACATCCAAATTCATAGCGGCCACGTCACTGGTGATGGTTTCTCCAGGAACACCGGGGTCTTCGGAGAGGAGTTGTTCAGTGATCCCGGCGATGATAGGATCCGCCAATTCCTTGGGAACCACCGCTGAATGTTTGGCGTTCGGGTAAAGGAGGTTGCACATCTCCTCAGAGAGAACGTAGGGGTGCCGGGCTTTGACGTTGCGGGCGAACCCGCCGACCCATACCTTGAGGCGGGCCAAGGCTCTAGACTTTTCGGACTGTGAATTCTGAAAGAGAAGATACCGTTACTAAGGAAGGAGAGGTAGGGAACACCGAGAAGGTGAAAAGACCGAGCGCATGCGTAGTCGGAGTCTCCTATGATTAATTGAAATTAGAATATAACCGAAAAGCAGGTAAATTCCGAAATTAGTTTAAGAAACTATAATGTATAATAATGGTAGGAACACTTACTGAGTCCGAAGTGAGGGTGGAGACGAGGTCATAGCAGACCACACAGTTGTCGGGATGCCAGACAGTTAAGTCGCCGACGTGGACCAAACAGTGGGCATGTGACCTACACACGTCATGTCCACAAGCCTGCTGAAGAACGGCCACACAGGCTGTCATCATACAGCGAACCGCCTGTAATAAAAGGGATACATAAGTATCATAGGTAATTCGGTATCCTACGGGATCACGGTTGTGCCGGGACCAAAGTAAACGATAAGGAACGTTAGCGTTAGGATACTATATAATGTTCTCCCGGCGGGGCCGGGAGAAGAGATTAATTAAGTTAACTTATAATTATAATTAGAATTAACCTTAGTAATGATTAACTTAATAATAAACCGTAAGGGAATTCCGTGTAAGGTAAGATCATTCTGGATAAGGGTAAGGGAGATAAGATCCCTTAGGCAAAGAGAGTGAACACGTAAAAATATAAGGTTAGAATAGCATGATTCCGTTGGCTCCGGAGAGACAACTGAAAGAGGGAGACCAGCACCGGGCCTACCGGGGTAGGGGGGGGGCGGACTCCCTACAAAAGAAACCTTAAGTAATAAACTCTCAATAAAACAATAACAATAACAATATCAATATAACCCCCATGGGGTATGATCAGAGAACTCAAAACCAAAGAAACAACCAAAACTCCCGCTCTCCCAATGGCCAATCGAAGAGGGCGGGAATCCGGCTGAGGCGGAAAGAAGTGAAGAACTCGCAAGTGAAACAGATCGAGGCTCGGCTAAGGCAAGGAGTCAAACGGTATCCCGGGGAGGGATGGGGGGGAGAGGTCGGAGAAAACGGACGAGAGGGATCGGCCGAGAACCCAAACAGCTGACTCCAGGTCTCAAAGAGACGGCAGGTATCCCCAGGGGGGATGGGGTATATGCGTCAGCATACTCAGGCTCAGGTAGTGGGAGGAGCCACAGAGGGAAAGAGATGTATGGGGAGGCATACTCGAGATCAGGGAGTGGGAGGAGCCAAGAGCCGTAGGTGGATATGGCGATCACGAGAAGCTGATCAAGGACAGGAGTACCAACCTGTCCGACCAGATCGCGGGACACTAACATAACGAATGATCACAACACGGAATAAAATACTTAGGTTAAGGCATGCAAGAAGCTGATACAATAAATGAGAATCCTCTCATGGAGAGAGAGAGAGAGAGGGACGCAAGAAAGGCAGTGAAAACAACAGAGCAAGGGCATGCCTGCCAGTACGGGGAAGACCAGGGCTGGACAGGGGTGCCAACATAACACCGAACGGAACAAGTCGAATGGTAAATAAAACATAAATGCTGCCGATCGAGAGTCCCCCTCAGATAAAGACTAAACTCTAAAATAATAGCGATTCCTTGGAATCGTGGAAAGAGAACTAATCATGAAATATCAGCACAAGGCGTCTCCACGGTATTGACCGAGAAGGACGCCGCCATAACCAAACACAGCATGAAAATCCTCTATGGGATAACCATGGTGAAAATAATAATAATAATAATAATAGTAACTGCTCGATCATCGGTAAGAGCGCAAGTTCAAAACGAATAACAAATAGTATGGAAGACCAAATGTAAATCGTTAGGAACGGAAGGAGGTAGCAAGAACTAAAATGGCCGCCGCGACGCGGGGCCGATAACAATAGCGAAACCAATAAACATAAATAACACTAAAAGTAAGGAAAATGCTACCTCCGAAAGCTCAGAAAACATAAGTCTGGTACTTAACTTCGATGAGGAAGCTTGAGATTCCGACATGATGAGCAGGAAAAGCATAAAATCCAAGAAAAGGGCACAGCGAAAATCACAGCACTTAACAAGAGTGATGCTAAATGAGGAGTGACGTCATTGGCGTGGGTAGGATTGTGGGTAGCGACGGTCTGTGGTGGACTTGGGACGGCTCCTCTTGATTTGGGGGATATTGACGAGGAGATATCTAATTGGTACGAGACCTCTGCATGTGATTTTCACGCCCGTATTACTTATACCGACACCTTTCAGGTGAGCGAGCTGGGTTCACACCTAGCATTCCTATGCAATTTTTTCTCTGGTTTTATTTAGCAGTTATATACCTTAGAAATGATGCTAAAGGAGCATTTCACTGGGCGGCACAGGTCAGAGCCCAGAAACCTGTTTTTCTCAGTTCCACTTTTTTCCCATTCAAATGCTTATAGCTTCCTTATTTGAAAACAAATTTCAAGGATAAATATAGTATCTTAAAGAAAAAGAAAACAGCTATTTTTGGTGGAAATATATTTTTTATGAATGAAATACAAAGCGTAGGAGTTTGGAGTTTAAAATTTTTTAACAAAAGATAAGAATAATCATATAAATTTTTTCTTTCCTTTTGTCATAAAATTGGTTCTGAGAGATCCTTCTCCTTATTATATACCTTCTATTTCATAAGTTTTATTACAATAGCTCTTTTAATAAATTATTAGAATCAATTATTTTTATTTTTAGATCAAATTGAAACTAATCAACCAATCCCCTTGGAATTTCTTCAGAATAATTACCTTATACATATATATAAACTTTATGAATCTTATCAGATTCTGATTGGAAATTCATATATGGCGGTTGCCCCCCTTAAAATTCTAATTATTTCTGTGAACCTCCCCAGATGTTCAAATTGCTTACTCCCACACTGATGGAAGTAGGATGCCCGTGAAGGAAAGATAGGTTACCAAGAAATTTAAAATATGCAATTAAAATTCTAGGCTCAATAAGTCAATATTTAATGGAAATCATTTTAAGATAGTTTAAGATTTGCTGGCCGTGGCTTGGACAGAAATGTTGGCTGAGGTTATATGGTTTATTTACACACAATTCTAATATTCCTTGTGAGTGGATAAGTAGCAGGAAAAATATTTACATCTAAAATGGTACAAAACTACAATCCATATCAATATATTTTATTCACAGGAACAAATTCATTAGAAACATTTGAATTGAAAGCTTACAATATTCATTATTTGATATCAGTTTCTGTTTAAAAGATAAAAGGATAAAATAACTTCATTCTTGGAATACTGGAAACAAATATCTCCAATCAGTTTTCATGCCATTCACGGGAGGTCGTGTTTTGGTGACCAGAATATCGCTCTGAGATGCTATGTATTGGTTCTTACAATATCCCCCCCCCCCCCCAATAAAGACTCGGGAGACTGAAACTTCCTTCTGGATGAATGCTGGTTTAAGCCTGTCCACTGATTCCCTGATATTTCTACCTTCCACTGACACCTTATGACACTTCAGTTTTTGCTAAGGTATGCAATGAGGTATGCATCTGGCATGGGAGTAGGTGTGAATCTAGTGAATCTACTCTTGATGAATGCATATTTGGTACTGTATGCTCTAATTCTCTGGTGACATAGGTAATCATGGCGATTTTTTTTTTTTTTTTTTTTTCATTCTATTACATACATCTGAGAGGATGGTGGGTTCATATGGATCCGAAAATATGTTTTAGGGTAACACTAATAATTATCTGTAGAGTGCCTCCACCAGCAAAGCGTTGATGGCTGCGTGACAGGATGTTCTCAGTCCTTATAGGGTCCATGGTAAATTCTTCTTCCACCTTCCCATCCTGTCACTGCTTTAAGGAGTGATGGAAATGCTTGACTATGTCGTTAGCTTCTGGGTTGTACGGTGTCGCATGGTTTAATTTTGTCCTGAGGCTGGCAGTGAGGCAACTGCAAATGGCTGATGTGAAATTAGTCCCCCTATCTCTGATAATGTATTGGAGAACTCTTTGTTTGCTGACCCAATTTATTAGAGCTTTTGGACAGCTTTTTGCCGTCTGCTGTTTGACAGGTTTTACCTTGGGCTATCTGGTATTCTGGTAGATGATAATGAAAAGGAATTTACAGTATATCCCTTGATGTCAACATGAATATGAATGAGGTGCTGATTGGGTGCCTTGAATTTTCCAGATTATGTGTGCCTTGGGATCTTTGATGATGTCTGACAGGGAAGACATTTTTTTGCCCATTTCTTGATGTCTGTCTTTATTGACCTCCAGATTTATTGCTCAGTTAGGATGCAGGAAGTGGAGGTCTGAAGCATGTGATAAATTGTGATAAACCATAGGTAAGGTTGAATCTTTTCTCCTCAAAACTAATGAAATATAAGGGCAAGGGCATCTGGTACTCGTCTTGCAGGCAATAGTTCTCTCTCTGTCATCTTTCATGAAATCCCTCCATGTCAGGGTGGGAATTTTTCCCAGTGGTGCTGTAGGTCTTCGTCATCCTTCGGGTTTGCTTCTATCTTAGGTATTATATCCCTATTTAGATGATGTTAATGGTATTTTGGGGCATTCATAACATTGTTGGAAGAGCACTTCAAATACCAGATGGTGCAAGAGTGCTTGGTAATTGGCAATTATTGCTGCTGTTGGCATGCTAGCCAGCAATTTGTTTTTTTGTGATAGGATGAATCAAGGCTGATGGTCTATTTGCACCATGAATTGTTATCCTTGGAGCATGTGTTTGAAATGAATTAGGGCATGGTGGATTGCCAGTAGTTTTCTGCTGAAGGTAGAGTATTTATGTCTGTTGGAGATAACTCCTTGCTGAAAAATGCTAGCTGTTGGCAGCCCTCGTCTGTATACTGTTTAAGTACTGCGCCCATTGCTGTGCTACTTACATCGATGGTCAGTATAGGGGACCTATTGGAGAGAGAAAATACTAGTGTTGCAGAAGTAAGGGTTTTTTGGCTTCTTAAAATGCCATTTCTTGCTTATCTGACCAGCATAATCCATTGGGTTTTCCTTTTAAGCATTCATGTATGGGAGACATGATTCTATCCAGTTTGGTTAAGAAACAGTATTAGTAATTGATCCTTGCAGAAAACTCTTGCAATGTTTAAATGTTTCCTAGCCTTGGAAAATTTGTAATGGCTTGGACCTATGTCTAGAGGATTTTAACACTTTCGGGACTTATTTGATGACCGAGAAGTGCTATTTTATTTTTCACCCATTCACACTTATCTTGTTGGACAATTAACCCATTTTCTCTGAATTTCTCGAGAACTTGTTTGACACCTTTGATGTGCTATTTATAGTTGTGACTGGAAATCAGGATGTTGTCCATGTAAACAATGCAACAAGGTAACTCTTTGAGGATGTCCTTTAATTGTTGAAAGGTGACACCTGCGTTTTGAAGGTTGCAACAGCTGTAATTAAAAGCATATTTTTATTATTATTATTATGATTATTATTGTTATTGTTATTATTATTATTATTATTATTATTATTATTATTGTTGTTGTTATTACTAGCTAAGCTACAACCCTAGTTGGAAAAGCAAGATGCTATAAGCCCAAGGGCTCCAACAGGAAAAAATAGCAGTGAGGAAAGGAAATACGGAAATAAATAAATGATATGAGAAATAATTAACAATTAAAATAAAATGTTTTAAAAACAGTAATAACATCAAAACAGATATTTCATATGTAAACTATAAAAAGACTTTGTTAGTCTGTTCAGCATAAAATATTTGTTGCAAGTTTGAACTTTTTAAGTTCTACTGATTCAACTAACTGATTAGGAAGATCATTCCACAACTTGGTCACAGCTGGAATAAAACTTATAGAGTACTGTGCAGTATTGAGCCTCATGGTGGAGAAGGCCTGTCTATTAGAATTAACTGCATGCTTATTATTATTATGAACTGGATGAAACTGTCCAGGAAGATCCAAATGTAAAGGAGGATCGGAATTATAAAAAATCTTCTGCAACATGCATAACGAACTAATTGAACGACAGTGCGAGAGATTAATATCTAGATCAGGAGTAAGGTGATGATTGCTGTCTTTTCTACATCTTTTTTTATTAACAGGACTTGATAAAAGGCTTTCAAGAGATTAATTTTTTCGAATACTATATTCTTGCCCCTTCCACTTGGTTAGTTAGGTAGTGGGTACCTGTCTTGTACTGTTTGAATGTTGTCACTGGTAGTCCCTGCAGGGCCGCTAGGTCCCATCTCCTTTAGACATCATGTGGTGGGGAGATTCCCCGTGCCCCAGGCCTGAAGGCTTTCTGCCAGATTCCTGCCTATTCCATGTCCTGGAATACTCGTAATTTCTTTGTGTGGGCTAGTTTGTCTCAATTCAGCTGCTGATGGGGTCCCTTCGTGATGATATGATGTTTGATGTGGGGTTTCGTAGGACAGGTTAGGTCATGTTGGAGGTTGTCCTAGAATACTTTGGAAAATTCCTGAAGGAGGAGAGAGATTTCTGGTGTTGGCATGGGATATGTTAGTGCCCTTGGAGTAATAGGGGCTTTAGGGTATCTCTGGTTGTGACTACAAGCATGTCGTGTGCCTTCAGGAAATCTGCTCCGAGTAGTGTGAAGGTCATGTCTTCTGTGAATAATGGCCAACTGTATAGTTTTCCTACAAATGCTACTTGCATGTTTCTTGTTTCATATATCTAGCAAGGCACAGTTTACAGTAGACACATGAAGGGTGTTGGGAGCTTGGACGAACAATATGCATGCTTCCGTATTGATTGGGAATTCCAGGTCAGACATCTCATCAGTGATTAGAAACAAACAAAAGTCTTTTCCCGTTTTCTAGAAGACATCAAAAGAAATCTCGTTTCCCCATATGAGACAATCAGTTTGGCCATTGCTGACTGTTTGATTGGATCACTGTTGTGGCTGTGCTGCATGGTTTTTGACAGCATGCACCCTTGCTCGCACTTTTGAGCCTCACTCCCAAATCTCCAATGTAAGAAGGAAAGACCCTTTGGTTTATCAGGCTGTATTATCTGGTATGGTGACTGCTTGATAAAATGCTTGTTGTTCCTTGAACGGTGTATGGTAATGGCGGGATATTCCAGCTTACCATCTGTCTCTTTGTCACTTATAGGTTGAGGGTGTGTTGCAGCCACTGCTACAGTTGCTGGAGTGGGTTCTGCCAATGTACCTGATCTACCATTTGTAGGAAATCTTTGACAGGCATGGTTAATGCATTTGCCATTGCCATGACTGTTTTATGTGGTGACTTCATCAGAGGGACTTAACTCTCTTGAGTGCAGTATTGTCTTGTTGGGCGTCAGTGGCAGGTCGGGTGTTGTTACTAGTCATCGAAGTTTCTTGTAAACGTTTGAGGGCCGTTATTAATATTATTATTATTATTATTATTATTATATTAATATTATTATTATTATTATTATTATTATTATTATTATTATTAAATAGCTAAGCTACAACCATATTAAGAAAAGCAGGATACTATAGGCTGAAGGGCTCCAACAGGGAAAATAGCCTAGGGAGGAAAGGATGCAAGAAAATGAATAAACTACAAGAAAAGTAATGAATGATTAAAATAAACATTTGTAAGAACAGTAACAAAATTAAAATTAATATAGATCTTTCATATGTAAACTATAAAAACGACAAAAAATCAGAGGAAGAGAAAACAGATGGAATAGTGTACCCATGTGTACCCTTAAGCAAGATAACTCTACCCCAAGACAGTGGTACACCATGGTACAGAGGCTATGGTACTACCCAAGACTGGAGAACAATGGTTTGACTGGAGTGTCCTTCTCCTAGAAGAGTTGCTTACCTTAGCTAAAGAGTCTCTTCTACCCTTACCAAGAGGAAAGTGGACACTGAACAATTACAGTGTAGTAATTAATCCCTTGGGTGAAGAAGAATTGTTTGGTAATCTCATTGTTGTCAGGTGTATGAGGACAGAGGAGAATATGTAAAGATTAGGCGAGACTATTTGGTGTGTGTACGTAGGCAATAGGAAAATGAACTGTAACCCGAGATAAGGAACCAATGTAGTACTGTCTGGTCAGTCTAAGGACCCCCATAACTTTCTAGCAGCAGTATTGCAATGGGTGGCTGGTGCCCTAGCCAACCTACTACCTTTGGTAGCTACCCTTCAAACTTGAATTGATTAAGCCTTTTGGCTCCTTTAGCAAAGGCTACATACTTCAGTTTTATTACCAATTTTTGAAGAATAAGCCATTAGCAAATGAATGGTTACAAGTCATAACAGCAAGACTAGGCAGAGACCCGATATTATTCTTTTTTAATCTTCCCCTATTAAAATTAGCTTACTTGCGCTTTGGAATTCTTTGCAAAGTATGCCTGCCTTTGAAAATGGTTGAGTGTTGGAGGTCATCTCATGTTACAATGGGTACATTGCAGACACTACTCTACCTTACAGAGAAAATTATGGGTAGTAAGCAAAGGTTCTTAGATATGGCAATTGTGCAAAAATATCTCTGGGTTTATATGGGAGGACCTGTATAATTTTTAAAGAGAAATTAAATGCTTTGTTGTTCTTACAGGTGTTTTGGCAAGAAGGCATTGGTGGTGGCATGGAAGGAAACCTACCCAGTGACACGACAAATTGGAGCTTGGGTCCTAGATTGGGCCTTAGCATCACTTGTCGAAATGTCCTTTTACTGGTTTAACCTTTGAGTGCCCAGTGGAGCCCTGCTTTCGTATGATGCCATTGGACTTTCTTTTTGACTGTGATGTTTTGACTGGTGCCCTAAAATTTTGATGGGAGCAACATCAATATTTTTCTCTCATGGAAATTACTTGAAATCTTGGATTTTAAAAAAATCAGTATAAGTATATATAAAGGCAAACTGAAGAATTGTTATTTGTGGAAGATATACTTTTATACTAAGTTTTTAACTTGATCTTGAAAATACCTTGTAAAGATTCTACAAACCAAGCTGGATTTGGTGGTGGAAACGTGATATATATATAAGCCCTAAATGATAATTTTGGGCAGTAAAGTTTAAAGTAATTAATATGTAATAAGTGAAGGTGTGTTCTTTTGCCTGTATGCTGATGATAGTATTATACTTTTTATTGTATTTATTATTAGTTAATTTTAAAGCACACAGTGTTCATGCCGATGAAAGAATTGTGGCAGTGAGATGCAGAAACTAAGAGGAGATTGGTCAGAGAATTGTGACCATGTTGTTAATTTGAAGTGTTAATATGGCTTATTGGGGTTTAAGTCAAAAGAGCTTTTTTTAGAAATCTATTCTAACGGCAACTGGTGTTTCCAATGAAGTCCTGCAGAGAACTTTGCCTCGTTGATTGTCTCGTTAAGTGCATGACAGACATGTATGGTGCACTGATTTTCATCATAAGATACTGGAGACAAATGTAAAGAATAGTGCATCACAGGTATCTACTACATTCATTTGGAATGCCTTTAGCTAAATTAGTAAGAAATAAGTCTTTGCAGCACTTTTGCTCTTTTAATTTAACCAAAATTAAGGTTTAAAGGATCAAACCATTTTGTTTTTGTTTCTTTTTTTACTCATACATTTTGAGACATTTCTTTTAATGAGAAGGCATTGTATTCATAGATTTATAAATAAGTGTGGTGTTTATTTACTCCACAAGAAGTGTTTCACCTCATAAAATTTTTTTTCATAACTCATGAAGATTATAAATATTGTATTTAAGATGCTTATTTTTAGTGCCATTGTTATAGTGTGATTTTGACATAAGAGGATTATTTATTTGTAGTTGCAGTAGTTGGATTCTTCATGGTATTTGCAAGTACGTAATGTTATTTTTATGACGTATCAGAACTGGATGTATTTCAAGATTTGTTAATCATTTGAAGGAACCCTTACTTTTTAGACATGGCCTTGACTCTATAGAATCATCATCATCATCTTTTGAGGTAAAGGAAGATTTTAAAATGTCAAAGGTATTGTTTTCTGTATTTCTTGCAAAGACACTATACCAGTGATATAATGTAGATTTCAGATATAACCACTTGCACAGAAAATATTTTATCAATGGATAGTTTTTAGTACAGTATAGTATTATGTGATTTGATGTAGTCAACTTGCATTTGCCATGTAGACTCAAGCTACTAATATCATTTGCTAAATAATGTAAGTTGTTAAAAAGAAAGCTATTTTGAATACATAGGGGCAATTGGTTTGTGTGTGTTATAGAAACAAAATATTTGGTTGCTCAGGGTCTGATAAAAAAAAAACTGGGAATTGATTTTAGAGAATAAGGTTGCAGTTTAAAATAAAAAACCTCTTCAAGAAGCAACTCCCACAGCATTGATTTTAGTATAAATGTGTTTTATTAGTTTCTTACTCATTCATATGCATTATAGTTTCTGTTAGTTTTCACTAACCACTTTAGTTCTCTTTTTGGCTTTCAAATTCCAAATCAGCTGATAATGGGCATAGTTCACGGTTGTACTTGTAAAACAATGTTCTTATCAGCCATTGGAAGCCATACAATGCATTATATCTCAACAATCATATCTTGTGATTAGTTTTAAAACATTTGTTAGGTGATTGTGCTTAGTTCACTGTATAGTAGTTCAGTCTGTATTGAAGTGGAGGTATTTGATGTTACAGTATTCAGCTCTTGACTGACAAATAAGGAGTTTACAGGCCACTGAATTGCAAAGTACACCTACACCATTCAAAGGAATCATATGCCATTCAGGAATAATACAGTAGAGTCATGCTTCTTGTTACGTCGTTTCTTGAGTTGTTTTTTACTTTACAATATGTTTTGTCTAGAAAGTATTGAAAATATTTTATTTAAACATATAACTCTAACAGCGATGAGCACAGATGTAAAATCCCAATAATCTACAAAAATCACTTGAGACAATGAAAATGCAATATCACATGATACTATATGTTCAAATGTAGGCCAAACAGAATATAGATTAATTCAAAGATTTTAAAATATTGGAAAAAAAGGTCGTATTTATTTGACGTTAAAGTTTTTACCTTCTGATAGTTCTAAAGTTTGGCAGTGTGATAGCGCTTGTTCTTGACAGTGTAATCAAACGTGATTGTGTATTTTGTAATCTTAATACTTGTCACCATGGCTCTGAAGAATATTCCCAGTGCTTGTGATAGTAACCATTATGCTATATCACTGGGACTGGGAGATAAGCTGGCTATGGTAAAATGCCATGATAATGGTGTAGAGGTTGTTACTATTGCTTGTTCTTTTGGCTTGAGTCTGATTATAATTTTGACTTAGATTTGATATGCAACAGATTTTAAGCCCCGTCAAAATTATTGCTCCAGTAAGAGAAGACTCATGATCTACAAAGAAAATGAAAAATTTCTCTATGGACTGAAAGGCAGACTGCATATCCCTATAAGTCAGTTGGTGATCAAGGAGACAAGTCTTTGTTTCAACAATGAAAAGTTATGAATTCATTAGACATTGAAAAGTTGAACTATTAAATGGCTTATTGTACTGTGTTAGTTTCAATATGGGTTTGTCTTTAAGGGCTGATAGGGTGTCTGGATGGTTTGTTGAAATATTAATTCATGTTAAATTGTTTTTGTGTTGTCACGAGTATTAGAACCAACTAATGACGGATGATGAGGTATGACTGTACACAGAGTTAAGGTGTTGGAAATTCAGGATTTTGAGTACAAATCAGACTCCTAGAGTTATCCATTTAGCATTTTTATTGCCTAACATATTTTGTATCATTTGGCATTTCATCAAGATTAGAGCTTTGAACTTTCATAAGACAGATATTTCAATGCATCCATGGAAGGAAGTGTTGAAGGTTTTTATCTGTTATCGTCACTTGCATAAAGTTATTGTTGATAATTATTTAGATAGTGCAACAATACATTTTCATACTTGGTGGCATATAGAATTCAACTCAGGCCATTAGGAGATTTATTGAAAAAAGAAATTGATTTAAGTGTGGGAATTGAACTACTCCTGTTATTACTGACTGATGTGCT
Organism: Palaemon carinicauda; assembly: GCF_036898095.1. Taxonomy (NCBI): domain Eukaryota; kingdom Metazoa; phylum Arthropoda; class Malacostraca; order Decapoda; family Palaemonidae; genus Palaemon; species Palaemon carinicauda. Next base: position 150,389,839 of record NC_090726.1, on the reverse strand, counting down.
CATCTGTTGTTCTTGTCAGTATATTTGTTTGTTCTATGAATAATTCATTATAACATGCTGTTTACAATAGTTTTTATGATAGCGACAAGATATGTTTTGGTCTTACATTCAAGTAGCAGGGTAATTGTTGAAAAAGTTCAGGTTGTTTTGTATTTTAAAGGTATAGTTGTTGTTGTCTGAGTTTTCTTGTTCTTGGTTTTGTATTCTATACAGTTTTGCTTCACTCAGATGAAGACTTTGGCTTTGAGGTGTTAAATTAGTTTAATTTGAATGTAACCTCTCTATAATTCAATGTTAAGGATGTATGTTGATTCTGTAGGCTCTCTTCATAAGAAAGAGGTGTCTTTTATATGCCACCAGTTTATTGTCTGTATTTTCATATATTGTACATCAATATCTCCCGTCAAAGTAAGTAAGAGCTTATTGAAAGACTACATTTACTCTATATACTTTTGAGTTTTAGTAATATTTTTTCTTCACATTCATTTCGATCAGGATTCTATTTCTAAGGATAACATTTTCAAAAAATGTCCTCTGCTGATCTTGCATTTGCTTGGTCTAGTTTTCGTACATATCAACTTTACTTTTTATACTGAACTTAACATCAAAATGCCTTGTCAAGTAGAATGATATTCCAGCACTAAGTATAGTGTGGCATCTAGCAGCAATTAATTTAGAATGCACAAAAGTTACACTTTCAAGCAAATTTGAGGCATAATTGCATTTAAACTCTTTCCACAACTAAGTAAAACACCTTGTAGAAAAAAATATAAAATTAGTGCAGAAGCATAACCACTCACTTATCACTCCCTGGCTTGTAAGAAATTCCAGAGCTATCCTGAATTAATAGAGCATGCTTGTTAATTCTGCATCATAATCATGCCGCTGGTAGTAAATTTGTGAAACTAACTTTTTGGGGTTAATTTGCTGTGTGGTCTCCAAGGACCCAGCAAAGAACCCAGAGATCTTATTAGCCTTGATCCACCAATTTTAGCAGTTAGAGGTTTTGGAAATTGGGTCATGGCAGACCAAGCCCCTTTCCACTTTGGATCTGAAGCCTTTTTTATTTTCATTTGTCAATTAGTGAGAGTTCTTGATTCTACTGGATTCCTTAATCCATGAAAATTACATCTATGATGTTATTGTATATGTTTAGTAGCGTGGCTATGAGAGCAAGAAACAACTTATGCCATGTTAGAACATCTTCAGGGTTTAGTCATACCTTCTTAAAGCGTTGGTTTTCTTTGATTTTACTGAGGAATTTTCCTTAGATATTTCTCATTATTCTCTAAAACTTGGACCTGAAGTACATCAAAAAATAATAACCAAGATGTTTAATTTGATTGCTCCATATTTTTTCCCCTTTTAATGTTGTTGTAATGCTAGCAGCATACACATTCACCTAGCTTGAATTATTCTAGATATTTTACTTAATTTCCATGCAAGCAATGCTACCATCATTTTCCTGTGTTCGTGTAGTTAGGCTTATAAATGAATTAACATCAGGAGAATTTCAAAGTTCCCTCAAATATGCATTTTTTTTATTTAGTAACTTCATGTCTTTGTTCCAGTTTCTTTTTCAATTTCACTTTCATCTGTGATAACATTTGGATGGTACAGGGCAGTAAATGTGAAGTACTTTTTTTCATTTAAGTGGCATAAGAATTACAGATCCACTAGTGTTCAATGAAAAGTTACAAGTTGTGTGGTTAGTTATGATTTATAATTAAAGTGAAGCCTGTAATAGGTTCTATTTATTTATTTATTTACCTTAACTAAGTTTACCTTCATTATTGGCAAGAGGACTTTACTCAAATAATAAAAATCTTGCTAAGGACGAGAAGAATGATGTGGATACAGTCATGATATTTCATGACATACTTCCTTGCTTAATGGGAAATGGCAAAGGATGTGACCGTCTTTGATAGTGGAGAATTGCCATAGTTTGAATTTTGTCAAAATTGTATTTCTTTTGTGCAGCCTAATCAAAATTGCTGTATTGTAATAGTGCTGCTGTTTAGTACTTAATGTGATGTTAAAAAGGTAGGCTAGGTCATGCTGGAATTTCACTTTTTATTTTCTTATATGAAACTCCATAGATGCCTTAACTAAAGTCATTCACATTAAGCAGCAGATTGGATTAGCCTTAGAGAGGATTATGTGTGGGAGATATGTATAAGTTATTTCAGTGCACTTAGTTGCCTTTGAGGTTACTTTGCAAAATCCACTCTACCAGGAAAATCATTTGGTATTCCAACTTACATCATGCACTGGCATTATCACTCATCAAAGAGTTTCTGGGCTATGATAACATAATTTTGACCACCCACATTGCTTGTTTTAGCACCTGAGATCTCTTATTAAGTTTTTTTAGAGAATCTGAGGGATGAAAGGTATATCGGTTATTCTTTTATTTTAAGGGGACCGTCTCTATGGTGTTTGACATAACTTACAGAAATAAAAAATAATTTTATTGTTTCTATGTATGCAGAAACATATTGTACATGCTCTCCAGAAGTTTCAGCCAATTATTTTTTACAAATAATGAAGATATAGCAGTCTTTAAATGATGACGCCATCCTTACTGTGCCGTCTGCATGACTAAGTTTGACAGAATCGTCTTTGCATATTTTGCACATATATTGTGATTTTTTCCACTTACGTTTCGAAATCTTATACTAATGGCAGAGATGGAAGGCATTGGTAAAGGGTAGGGGAATGCAAACTATGATATACGAGAAGAACGGCCAGAGTTTCCAAAGACGTATAGAAGTTATAATGCATGTGTTTGTTTACTTGCAGTTCGTATGTACATTGTGTTTTCACAATGTCCTCGTGAACTTTATAGCAAGGTCAAAGAAAGATAAAAAAAGTAAGCAGAGAGCAACAAAATAGAACCGGGAAGAGAGGAAAACATGAAAAATAGTACAAAGCTGGAACATTTTAACTAAATCTCTGGCAACAATGAGAGGCTGCTGGCAACTCATGACACCCTCACACCAAGTGTATTAGTAAATTTAGGTTTTAAATACCTCATTTAGGGAGCCTTCGTATAGGAATAAACAATAAAAGTACAAACAAAGATTATCATTATAATATTTTGATTTTTTTATGAAAAAAAAAGTGAATATTTATAGCAAATCTTTGGGAGCTCATAATTCAAAAACATACTTATTTACACTGCGGTACATTTTTCTTACTATTTATTGTTCAATTTTAGAGAAAAAGATATCATTGAAAAGAGGAATAAAAATCCCACAATTTTGTGTACCATAATTTTGATTTTCCTTTATCTTTTTTTCATGATTATTTTGTGCCTAGAAGGATATCAAGAAAAGATTCATTAAAAAAAAGAAACAGGAAAATAGAAAATCTGTCTCACAGAATTGTTCAATTTGTAAAGAAGTTTTTATGGTAGGATTTTCAATACAATTGGTGTCATATTAGTGAAGAAAAACGTACCTAAATATTTTTAAATCATAATTTTTGCTAATAAATCAAAAATTTTTTTGATCAAATGACTATAAGTTTTTCTATGATGAAGGTATTATATGTCTAAAATTTGTATAGAAATTGTGTATTTTGAATGATTAGAAAAAGAAATGCATGACATAGCAGACGGTCCCCTTGATGCATTTTTAGCAAAATACATTAATTTATGTTAGAGGGTGATAAATTTGGATTTTATTCAAACTTTCAATTATGTCAACTATTTGTTCTTCAATTATTTTTATGGAATAGTGGTTTCTCAGGACTTAAAAAATGCCAGTATTGTTCTTGTGAAATTTATTTAAAATTTGTGCTTGCGTGAATAGTAGAACATCCCGTGTCTTTTGTATTAAGTATTAAACTTAGTTACCCTTATATTATGTATCTTTTAACACATTGGGGAGAGCCAATTGTCTATAAGGCAAATCCAAGACTAGATGATGAGACGAGATTATATAAATTTTCTCTATACTCGTGTAGGAATGATTTTTAGAATATTGAAATAATCTATTAAACTATTTTGTATGAGTGCTCTCTCTCTCTCTCTCTCTCTCTCTCTCTCTCTCTCTCTCTCTCTCTCTCTCTCTCTCTCTCTCTCTCTCTCTGTGGGGGGAAATTGCAAAGTCATGCGCATAGGTTAAAGTAACCCACAATTAGATTACTCACTACAAGGCAATGAAATAGAGAGTGTGGACCAGGAGGAAAATTTTGGTATTATTATCAGCAAGGATTTGAAGTTCACCAGAGCATAAAAGCTGAAAAGAAAGCACAAAAAGTAATAGGTTACATAAATAGACAATTCAAATACAAAAACAGAGACACTGTACTACACCTGTACACATAACTAGTAAGACCCCATCTAGAATACGGAGTTCAATTCTGGGTTCCAAGTATTCAGAGGGTTATAGATAGACTGGAAGCAGTACAAGCTAGGGCAACCAAACTACTGTAGTTCCAACACTAAGGCAATTTTAGTATAGACGAAGGATGGAACGTTTGAACTTATTTGATTTACAAACTCGACGACTAAGGGGACAATTAATAGAAGCATTCAAAATTCTTAAAGGAATAACAAATGTAGATTACAACAATCTTATCACTCTTAGCACAAATCACTCCAGAGGTAACGGATACAAACTGGAATTGAAAAGATACGCCACGCAATGTGGCAATTTCTTTACGTACAAAATTGCAAATACTGTACTTGGAATAGTCTTCCAGCAGATGTAGTAAACACTAACACGGTAAATGAGTTCAAGTATAAGTTAGACAAGATCGTAAGAACTCTAAACGCTCAAGTAAATCGCTCTACCAAAGAGCAAGTGAAGTCTCTGCGGATAGAGACATCCAGAATCCAGACATCCAGAATCTCTCTCTCTCTCTCTCTCTCTCTCTCTCTCTCTCTCTCTCTCTCTCTCTCTCTCTCTCTCTCTCTCTCTCTCTCTCTCTCTCTCTCTCTCTTTTAATATGAAGTTAAGAGATGCAATGCACAGTTTCCAACCTTTCACAGAGTTGGGTTGTTAAGGATATTCTTGTTGATTATGCAATTGCATGGGAGCCTTCAACAGTGAAGTCTCACATAAGTTTGCCGCAACTGAATGTATGTTTGTATACATATATTTGTCATTGTGTAATTTTCAGCTTTTAAGATTTCCAAAGGGGGCTCCAAACTTTTTATTTCAAAGTTATTTACATATGATTCTAATTATGGAATAATTTACTGTAAAAGAAGTCTTTCTGTTTACTAAGATATTTTAGTATTTTATCTGCTAGAATTAAACCCTGAGTGAGCGATACATTAGAATTAAAAACAAATATTCCCTCAAATTTTTATTTATTTAGCCACGATAACTGTAAAACATATTGTTGATACTTTTCATAACTTGCACTGGTAACAAATTTTTCCAAGTTAAATATCCATAGTTGAAGTTGACCTCATTTAAACAAAAAGCAGATTCTTTGCATTTACCTTAAACTGTGTAGACTTTAAATATATTTTGAATGTTTGTTCAGTGTCAGTTGTTTCAATTATTTCCATGAATTTTACCTTGAAATCATAAGCCATTAATTCAAAAGTACAAGCTGCTTGATCTCAGAATAAATAAGAATAGATATTTATTCTCCATATGATCCTACCCCCTCCTGGACCAGATTAAGGGAACAGTCACACTAGAGGGGGGAAGAGCAGTGGCAAAGCGACACATGGCCTCACCAGAAATGCCAGTATCCTCCCTCACATCACTCTCAGTAGTTGGTAGGAGCTATCCTTCCCCGCAAATACAGTACGGGATGTCATTAGCATGTTTGGTTAGAAAATTGTTTTTGACAGAAAACCCAAGTGTTAAAATTGATGACATTATATAAAAGAGTAAGGATTCATACTTTCAATAAATAGAGAAGGAAAGGAAGTGAAATTTCCAAAATATATTTCCAGTCTTTATACGAAATTTTTTTTTTTCAATATTTACATATGACCCAACTGTCTTCGGGTTCTTTGCTTGCAACACTTACTCAGGTTCACAGAACAAACAACAACCTTGGACAACCCATCTTTCCCTCGGAAGAGAGACTAGCAATAAGGTAAGTGTAAAGAAAATATAAATTACAAGATTTTATCATCACAAAAATAACTGCATCAAAGGTTATTTCCTGCGAAGTAGATACTTATAAAAATTGAAGGAATCAGTTATAAATTACATAAAACTAAATTCATAATTTGTTTTCTGGGCTCCGACCCGTGTCGCCCAGTGAAATGCTCCTAAAGCACCATTTCTAAGGTATATAACTGCTATATATTACCAGAGAAAAAATTGCATGGGAATGCCAGGTTGAACCCAGCTCGCTCACCTGTAAAAGGTGTCGGTATAATACTGGGGCGCGATAAATCACAACCAGAGGCCTCGCACCATTTAGACATCTCCTGTCAAAATCCCCGAACAGCGAGGTGCCGTTCGACCTCGTACTACTACTAGACAACCCACGCCAGTGACGTCACTCCTTAAAATAGCACGCAGTTTGATAACCATATTTTGAGTTGTGTGTGAATTTCGCTGGTTTTTCTCTGGATTTACCTCAAGATGTCCGACTCCACTGTCACTACATCTAAGTTAAGTACCAGATCTATGAGTTTCGAGATTTTGGAGGGGGCCTTGTCCATTTTTGTTTATATTATTCAGTTTTTTTATTCACGACCTTGCTGGGTCTCTCTCGGGACAGGCTCCTTCCTCTCTCTCTCTCGTTCGTTCTAACGATTTTCAATAAGTCCTCCATACTGATTGTTTCTCGTTGTGAACTTTATGGATCGCCACGGTTCACACACCGTATCAATTTTATATTGTCCTGTTTTATGATAACAGTTATTTCATATTCATGTGCGTATTTTGGAGGTTGGCATGCCTGATCGCCATCGGCGTTCTTTTCCACATATCATATCTTAGCTTATTTACGTTCGCACGCCACGGACTCGCTTACTATTTTAACGTCATTCGTATGATTGCATTAGTTCGAGGGGCTTTCATGAGTCAGTTATTACAATTTAGTTTTCATTTTGTTAGCACTTCACTGACCCTGTGTTCTGTTGGTAGCCCTGCCTACTCCTAGCGCCGTCAGGCTTGTTCTTTCCTGTCTCTTGTTCGCGCCCTCGTTTGTTTTACGATTGATTTGTAGCTAATTTTATTATTATTATCATCATCCAGCATGCCTTCCTCTCTTATTTACCATGTGTTATGTTTTTTATAGTGTTTTAATCTTTCCACGTGATAATATCACTCGTGGGTCTGGCAGGTTGGTATACCTGATATCGTCTCGGAGCCAACCTACTCCTAGCCTCCTCCCGCCGATATCTTATAAGCGCTATGTTCTCCTCCCGGGGGCATCCGCTTTGCACAGGCGGTTCCCGTTGTTCTGTGAGGCATTCTATTATTATTCATTAACGTACATTACTTTTCCCCACTACTCTACCCGGTCGTAGTCGTTTTCTTTTCGTCGCTCGTTTGGCCGACGATCGGCGGGGAGTTCTTGACTCGTTCCGTGGTACCTTGTTATGTTATTTAATATTAAGTTGTGTACGGGCTTCTCCCTCTTGGTCCCGCACGTCACTGACCCTTTTAAGATCCCCCCCCCCTCTGTCACGCACCTCACGGACCTCATATAGATATATATATATGTATGTTTAAAGACTTCCATTACGGGATCCCCGGGAGTAGCTTTTATTCATTACCATTCGGTCGAGTTTTTTAGTTGAGCCCTGGAGCCAACGTTATTCATTATTACTTGGATTCCCTTTATATTTTAGTCACGTTTATCTATTACATACGATCCTAGTTCTCGACCTTGCCTTCCATGATATGATCACGACTACGGTTTGACTTAATTTAATTCATTAATTTAATTTAATAATTTTATAATCAAGTAAAGCTGTTATTTGATTTTTTAAACACCGGGGTCCCCTGGGGGGTCCCCTAATTTGCCTTCATTCAATTATTAAGGCATTTCCATATGAATAATTTTTATCATTTATTTGATATATGACATATAACCCCCGGAGCCCCCAGGGTCCCCTATTTGCCTTCATTCATATGTTTAGGCATTTATATGAATAGTTTTATCATGGGTTGGATATATATATATAGAGTTACAGCATTCGGGCCCCGTGCCCTTCTTTTGCTTCAATTCAGGATAATTATAGCTATATTTATTCAACTTTAATACCATGATAGTAACTTTTATAATATTTAAGCACTGGGACCTTTGGCCCCTAATTGCTTTCCTTTAAGATACTCATGTATCTTTTATCTTACAGACTGTCCGCTGTGCGATGACGGCATGTGTCGCTGTTCTCCACCAACCCTGCAGCCATAATGTGTGTCGTTCGCACGCTCACTGCTCTCTTCAAGTGGATGACCTAGCTGTTTGGCATCCGGACAACTGTCCTGTCTGCTACAAATTGGCTTCTACTCTAACATCTGAATCGGTGAGTGCAGTTACTTTATTACATAATTGTGGGAGTTACATTTTAATGTCCTCTTTTATTGTTTCATTACTTTAAGGCCACAGTCCTCTGGACTTCCTTGATCATGCACCAATCATTATAAACACCAACAAGGGTCCGCCTTTGCAAAGATCGCCACGTTGGAATCTAGACAAGGCAGACTGGGTTAAATTTTCCGAGCTAAGTGAAATCGAAGGGAGAGCAGAACAGTTTGAAAGTGTTGATGATGCCATAGACCTACTGAATGGAACTCTTCATACAGCAGGAGTCAATTCAATTCCCAAAACAACAGGGTTATTCAAACGACGACCAGTCCCGTGGTGGTCTTCAGAACTAACTGCACTCCACAGAGCCACAAGAAGATCTCTAACACGATTGCGTAGACGCAGAACTGATGAGAATTTAACTATATACAAGAAATGTAGAGCACAGTTCCGTCGTGCCATGAAAGAAGCAAGGCGCCAGTCATGGATGTCTTTTGTTTCCTCCATTAACAGTAGAACACCACCATCTTCTGTGTGGAGGAAAGTAAAAAAGATAGCTGGCAAATTCACCCCCAACCCACCACCAGTGTTGAAGGTGAATGGCCAGTATGTAACTGAAGCAAATGAAGTTAGCAATGCCCTGGCTAATCATTTTTCAAATGTATTCAGCAAGTGTGAAGGAGCCCCTGGTCACCAGTATAGGAGCACTGAAGAAAAGAAAATTTTAAATTTTGCAACAAGAATGGAAGAGTCGTATAATTCTCCTTTCACTGAAAGAGAATTTGATTCCGCACTTGCTCATTGCAACGATACAGCCCCTGGACCCGATGGAATTCCATATGCAATGATTAAACATGTACATTTTAATACAAAGCTATTTATTTTAAGCATTATTAATAGAATATGGCATGATCATAGTTACCCAAGTGTTTGGGAACTAGCCATTATTTTAGCCTTTTTAAAACCCGGTAAAGACAAGTTTTTAGCAGCAAACTATCGTCCTATTGCATTGACATCTTGTTTATGTAAAATCATGGAGAAGATGGTCAATGCAAGGCTGATATGGTACCTTGAAAAGAAAGGTATTTTATCACCGATTCAATGTGGATTCCGAAAAATGCACTCAACGACTGATGTGTTGATACGACTTGAGTCTTCTATTTGTGAAGCCTTTGCTTCCAAACAGCACCATGTTACAGTATTTTTTTACCTTGAAAAGGCATATGATACCACATGGAGATATGGTATTCTTAAAACCATTCATGAATTGGGATTGAGAGGAGAGCTGCCACTATTTATTCAGGCATTTCTTTCACGTAGAGTTTTTCAAGTGAGAGTGGGGGAAACTCTATCAGAGAGTAAGTGCCAGGAAGAAGGAGTTCCTCAGGGTAGTGTGCTGAGTGTAACCCTTTTTGCACTAGCAATTAATGGGATATCCTCAGCCATTCCCCAGGATGTTCTCTCAACATTATTTGTGGATGATCTCTCAATATCATTTGCTGGCACTAGAATGGCAATGGTTGAGAGAAAAATCCAACTCTCTATTGATAAAATTATCCAGTGGGCTGACATGAATGGATTTAAGTTCTCGACAAGTAAAACTACCATTGTCCATTTTTGTCGTATCCGGGGAGTACATCCAGACCCGGATATATACATTAAAGGTCAACGGATACCATGTGTATCGGAAACCAAATTTTTAGGTTTGATATTTGACTGTAGACTTACATGGGTTTCTCACCTAAAAGCGCTAAAAGCTAAATGTGTTGAAGCTCTGAATATCTTAGAAGTATTGTCCCATACATCATGGGGGGCAGACCGCAATACTATTTTAAAATTATACAAGGCCTTGATTTTTTCCAAAATTAGTTATGGTTGTGAGGTATATTCTTCAGCCACCCCAAGCCGGTTAAAAATATTAGACTCGATACATCATGCAGGTATTAGATTGTCTACTGGAGCTTTTAAAACCTCGCCTATCCCAAGTCTCCTTGTTGATGCTGGAGAGTTACCTCTAGACCTTTACCGAATGTCTTCCATTCTTCGGTATTGGTTTAGATTGCAAAGACTCCCTAACTCTCTAGCCTTTCAGACTGCATGCCTTGTAAGACACGCATCATACTTTGAGTTGCACCCAAAATCTCCTCAACCTTATGGCTTTCGGGTGAAACGATTATTAAATAGTCTGGATATAATTAGAAATAAGGTACTTCCATTCAAGGTATCATCAACGCCTCCATGGAAGTTACCAGAGATATCTTTTTGTAAATATTTTATTGGAGATAAGAAGAATATGTCAGACCTAGAAGCCAGGTCTCTTTTTAATGAACATGTTAAAGAACATAGAGGATCAACTTTTATCTATACTGATGGCTCCAAATCTGATGCTGGCGTTGGATTTGGAGTACATAGTAATGGTTTTAATTGTAGAGGTGCACTTCCTCTGACCGCTTCCATATTTACTGCCGAACTGTATGGCATATTAACCGCTATTGAGAAAATAGCGTTGGAGAAGGAGGGTAATTTTACAATTTTTAGTGATGCAAGGAGTGTCCTTCAAGCTATGGAAGTTTTTAATTCTAATAACCCTCTAGTTTTAAAGATTTTAGAATGGCTTTTCCTTATTGGACGGAGAGGTATAACAGTTCAATTTTGTTGGGTTCCAGCACATGTAGGTGTGTCCGGGAATGAGAAGGCAGATTCACTGGCTAAGGAGGCTGCATCCGAGTTGCTGCTAAGAAGGTATCCCATTCCCTGTAATGATTTATTACCTGACATCAAGAAATTGGTTTGCAATAAATGGCAACAGCAATGGGATAGTCAAGATGGCAATAAAATGAGGGAAGTAACAAATGACATATCTCCTTGGAGGTATAATATGATGCCCCGAAAATGGGAGACGTCTCTTTGTCGTCTCCGTATTGGTCACACTCGGTTGACACATGAGTTTCTGCTGAAGGGCCAACACCAACCGTATTGTGACAACTGTTTAGTACCTCTAACAGTAAGGCCTTTGTTGACCGAATGCCCCAATTATAACAACTTGCGGAATACAGTAGATATTTGTTTGAGGCTCGAGGTGAGGGTGGCAGGTTCATCCTTGCCAAGATTCTTGTAAATGATGTGTCCTACCATGCAAGTGGCATTTTTAGATTTATTTCAGAAGCAGGTCTTCTGAAAAATATTTAACTTTTATGACATTCAATTTTTATGATTTTAATTGAATACTCTAATTTTTTATTTTATTTCATTTTTTATTTTTGTATACATAAATTAAATGTTACCGGCGTCAATGACCTCGGGTGTCAGGATGCCTGAAAACTTTAAATCATTCATTCATTCATTCTGGACTTCCTGCATGCCTTATATGTGCCTACGAAGTCCTTGGGCTTCTTATTTTTTCTTTGGCACTTTTATCACTCACTAATAGTCTGTTCTCTTTCAGAGCACCCAGCTTGAAATGGAAACAGCCAGAGCTACCCTCAAGATTTGGGTTGGCGGGTTCGCCCGCAACGTGAAGGCCAGACAGCCGTATATCCTTTCTGAGGAATGGTGTTCCCTCCTCTACCCCAATGCTAAAACATCAGCTGCGGTCCCCAAAGCGCTAGCGGACCCGATCATCGAGAGCATTGCATCTCTTCTTCTGGCCCCGGACCAAGGGGAGACGGGCGCCACCCTAACTGAGGACGTCGCTACCCTCGACCTTGATGTAGAACCCATGGCTCTGGATGATCCCGACGCAGGTAGGGACGTAGGTGAGTCAGGTGGTTCCCGGGCTGGGATTCCTCTCCCTAGCCCGGCTTTCTCTTCTACTTCCGACCAATCTTCTTTTCGCAGTTTTCCTGAGGCAACCGGGACTGATCTTAGCTCCCGACCCGTTCCTCCCAAAGTGAAGGCTCCTCATAAGCCTTTATATAGAACTCACAAATCTTCCCAAGACCACAACCCTTCGAGATCGTCACCCTCGGAGGCTAAATCCTCCTCCACCAGAGTCTCTCAAGACCCAATTGCTGTGCCCTCAACCTCTCAAAAAGTAGTCTCTGTTCCGGCACCTGTTCCCCCCCAGGCGGGATCATTTAACATGGAGGAATTTTCTGACAAACTGTTTGCTCGTTTTGAGTCGATGCTATCGTCTCATACGAAGCAATCACACGAGAGGATAGCTTCTGTGGAGAGTCTAGTCCAAGGCCTCATAAGTTCGGGGCTACCACCTCCACAGCAGCAGTACCCCATTCCCGACGCCTCCAAGCTTCCTCCTTTCAATAAGAATAACCCTTGGAGGTTAGCATTGCATGCCCCCTTTTCGGAGGGTATGCTGTCAATCGAGGGTTTCGGTACACGGCCTCTTATGGACTACGAATTCTACCCGCCGGGTCTTGAATTCCCCTTCCCCGGCTACGCTCGCCTCACAGAAGCAGCTCTGATCCGTTTAGATAAGGTTCCAAAGGAAACAGTCATTTTTCCCTAAGGAACAGGCACAGTCTGTCTTGGTTCGCCTGTTCCATGAGTGGGAATGTTTGAACACCATGCTTACGGCCCACAAGAGTTCGTACACTATGTTTGTGGCCGACGACCAAACCCCTACACCATGTGCGACCAAGATTCTGGAGTCGGTCTTCCAGGCTATCAAAGATGAGAAGCCTTTACCACAACTCAGGGAGACCGACTTAACCTCCCTCCTCTTTCCGGGGGACAATGAATGTTGGCGGAATGCCCCAGCTACCTTTTGAGTAGGTAAGTTGAGCCCGGACTGTGCCTCGACGCAGTTCAGCGAATGGCTTCCCAAACTCCCAGAGTCTATTCTTAAATTAGAATTTGATTCTAGGTGCAGATTCGGCAGATCTCTCAATTCGGTCACCCTTTCCGAGTTGGCCATTGCCACTTACAACGAGGAGGACCTCCTTAAGGCCCTCACTAAGTCGTTACTGCAAAACTTCATGGCTGACGCCTATGATTTTGCAAGCGCCAGGACCCGTTGTCGACGACACGTCCTCTCTGAAGCCACCATTAGGCACGAGCCTAATAAGCTCATCAAAGCTCCGGTCTGGGGCCCGGATCTTTTCCCGGAGGATTTGGTTAACTCGGTCCTTAGCGAGGCAGCTAGGGCCCACCAAAGCCTCAAAGTTAGATGGGGCCTCGTCCCAAAGAGGAGATATGAGCCTACTGGTACCCCAATCCGAGGTAGGAAGAGACTGAGGCCTTTCCACTCTTCCCAATTCAGGGTTCAACCGGCTCCCCAAGGCCCCCAGCCTTCTACATCAAAGGGTCAGCAGCAAGAGCCATACGTCCTGGTCCCTCAGTCTCAAATCGCCTCGACGTCCTTCTCCCCCGCCTTTAACCCCATTTATGAGGCTCAGACCTCCTTCCGTGGCTACCAGCGTCACAGAGGTGCTAGGGGTGCCTTTCGTGCCCGAGGTAGCGAAAGGGGTTACCACCGGGGCAAGTCTTCCCGTGGAAGCAGAGGAGGCAAATCATCCTCCACCCAATGAGACAACGCAGGTAGGAGGGAGACTGTACCTTTTTCGAGACCGTTGGAAGTTCAACGATTGGGCTTCCAGCATTATCTCCAAAGGACTAGGGTGGAGCTGGATACAGGGACCTCCTCCACCGAACAGCTTTTACCAATTGCCAACAGAAGAACTATGTTCCTTCACAACAGATCTGCTACAAAAGAATGCGATCCAAAGCATACGTCGCTTAAGATTTCAAGGGCGCTTGTTCAGCGTGCCAAAGAAAGGCTCAGACAAACGAAGGGTAATCCTGGACCTGTCTCGTTTAAATTCCTTCATTCGTTGCGACAAATTCCGTATGCTTACCGTCTCGCAGGTGTGGACCTTACTTCCCCATGGGGCCGTCACCACCTCCATCGATCTTACCGATGCCTACTATCACGTTCCAATAGCAAGGCATTTTCGTCCTTTTCTGGGCTTCAAGCTAGGCAAACAAGCCTACACATTCAAAGTGATGCCGTTCGGGCTCAACGTGGCACCCAGAATCTTCACCAAACTAGCAGAGACAGTCATTCAAGAGCTTCGCACTCAGGGGGGTACAGGTAGTGGCCTATCTAGACGATTGGCTAATCTGGTCAAACAATGCCCAGAATTGCCGCGTAGCAACGAACAAAGTCCTCACCTTCCTTCGACAACTGGGATTCCAAGTCAACTTCGGGAAATCCCGCCTGGTCCCGGAGACCAAGTTTCAATGGCTGGGTCTACAATGGGACCTATGCTCCCATACACTGTGCCTCCCCAAAGCCAAAAGGAAGGAGATTGCAAGGAAGATGAGACAATTTCTCAGGGAGAAGTTGACCTCCAGAAGGAACCAAGAGAGGATCCTAGGTTCCTTGCAGTTCGCCTCCGTGACAGACATCGTCCTACGGTCCAAACTCAAGGACATAAACAGAGTGTGGAGATCCAGAGCAACCGCAAAACGCCGCAACAGACGTGCCCGCCTTCCCCCACTCCTGAAGAAAAGTCTACAGCCTTGGACGAAGGTCAAGAATCTCTCCAAGTCGGTTCCCTTACAACATCCGGTCCCGGGACTCGTCGTCCACACCGACGCCTCCTTAACAGGGTGGGGAGGTTACTCCGAACACAAGAAAGTCCAAGGGTTATGGTCATCAGTCTTCCGACACATGCACATCAACGTCCTCGAGGCCATGGCAGTCTTCCTCACTTTAAAACGTCTCAATCCAGCCAGGAATCTCCATATCTCACTGGTTCTCAACAGTGCAGTCATAGTTCACTACCTCAACAGAGGAGGCTCCAGATCAGCCCAAATAAACCACGTCATGTTGCAGATTTTCTCCATGGCAGCAATGCAGAAGTGGCACCTGTCAGCAGTCCATCTAGCAGGAGTCCGGAATGTGGTAGCGGACTCCCTTTCCCGGACGACTCCGCTAGAGTCGGAATGGTCACTAGACCATCGATCTTTCCAGTGGATACTATCTCAAGTCCCGGGTCTCCAGGTGGATCTGTTTGCGACGGAATCCAATCGCAAACTAGATTGTTATGTAGCCCCCAACCTGGACCCTCAGGCTTATGCCACGGACTCTATGATTCTAGATTGGAATACCTGGAAGACGATTCATCTGTTTCCTCCGGTGAATCTCCTGCTGAAAGTTCTGCACAAACTCAGATCCTTCAAAGGTTGAGTGGCTCTCGTAGCCCCCAACTGGCCCAAGAGCAATTGGTTCCCCTTGTTGCTAGAGCTAGGTCTCAGCCCCCGGCGGATTCCCAATCCGGTGCTAACACAGACAGTACAAACTCGCAATGTGTTCGCTTCCTCAAGGATTCTGAATGCCCTAACTTTATGGACTTCATGAAGTTCGCAGCCCAACGAGGTGCGAGCATCGATCCTTCAAATACTATTTTCCTGGAATCCGACAAAAGGGAATCTACTCTCCGACAATATGACTCAGCTGTCAAGAAATTAGCTAAGTTCTTGAAAGATTCCCAGGTTGAGAAAATGACAATGAACCTAACTGTGACATTCTTCCGGACTCTCTTCGAATCAGGCCTGGCAGCCAGTACCATTACTACAATTAAGTCAGCGTTGAAAAAGATCTTCCATATTGGTTTTGGCATTGATTTAACGGATTCATATTTCTCATCCATTCCGAGAGCTTGTGCCAGGCTAAAACTTTCCACTCGCCCTAGCGCAGTTTCCTGGTTTTTAAACAATGTTCTTAAGCTGGCCTCTGACACTCCAAATGAATCCTGTAATTATATGGCATTATTAAGAAAGTCACTTTTCATTTTGAGCCTCGCCTCTGGCTCCAGAATCTCGGAATTGTCAGCTTTGGCTAGAGACCCAGGTCATATAGAGTTTCTCTCTTCAGGTGAGGTCCTTCTCTCCCCTAACAAAGTGTTCCTGGCTAAAAATGAGGATCCCCAGAACAGGTGGTCCCCCTGGAAGATTGTTCCACTTCCTAGGGATCCATCCCTGTCCCCAGTTACCACCCTGAAATCCTACTTAAGTAGAACTTCCACTACAACCACAGGGCCCTTATTTATTAGAGAGCACGGAGGAACTATTACCTTTAAGGGAATCAGGCAACAAATTCTTTATTTTATTAAACAAGCTAATCCTGAATCATTCCCACATGTCCATGATATCCGAGCTGTGGCTACCTCAATTAATTTTTTCCACCATATGAAATTTGATGAGCTCTCAAAATATACGGGTTGGAAGTCCCCTAAAGTTTTCAAACGCCACTACCTAAAACCTTTAGAAGCTCTTAGATTTGCCACAGTAGCTGCGGGGAATGTAGTTCCTCCCTAGAGTACTGAGTCCTAATCACAACGTCTTGCTCTGTCCTCTTTCCCTCCTGCCTGGCTTACCTGTTGTTCCTACCTGTTTTATTTACCATGATGTATTATTTATTATTCAATTGATCGATTTCACGAATTATTTTGATCTCACTTGTTTTTGGAATCCCCGAGCTGATGTTCCTTTGTTATGTTAATTATTTATATCCATGATTGTATGCTTTACTGCTTACCAAGCTGTATTAACATTATTCATACCTGTTGACTTACCCTTCGGGTTTCATTTTGATTATGTATCATGTCTAATTGTCTCTGTCATTTACGTGTTGATCTATTTTGCGGGTTTCCATATCCCTCTTTTTTTTATATTAAAATTTATCAGCTATATTAATTTTGTGTTATTCCCTTCAGGTAGTTAGCCTTATTGGGTCCCCATTCTCTGGTACGTTTTCACTGGGCGACACGGGTCGGAGCCCAGAAAAGGGATTTTGACGAAGGAAAAATCTATTTCTGGGCGAGAGACCCGTGTCGCCCAGTGAACCCACCCGTCCCTCCCTAATTGGGCCCCAATCTGGGGTGCTATAAGGAGTGATGTCACTGGCGTGGGTTGTCTAGTAGTAGTACGAGGTCGAACAGCACCTCACTGTTCGGGGATTTTGACAGGAGATATCTAAATGGTGCGAGGCCTCTGGTTGTGATTTATCGCGCCCCAGTATTATACCGACACCTTATACAGGTGAGCGAGCTGGGTTCAACCTGGCATTCCCATGCAATTTTTTCTCTGGTAATATATAGCAGTTATATACCTTAGAAATGGTGCTTTAGGAGCATTTCACTGGGCGACACGGGTCTCTCGCCCAGAAATAGATTTTTCCTTCGTCAAAATCCCTTTTATGGAGAGGATAGAAAAAGATTTACCGCTACAGTATTTATAAAGAAGAGTGCATTGCTAAACCTTGCATAAAAGAAAGTACTGTACCATGTTATCTATGGGAAGTGCATCACGTCAATCCACAAAGCTCTCCTTTGAAACACCACCTCAATTAATTCTTCCGTAACCATTAAGGCTAGACTCAACCAATGGAATGCATGATACTTTGCTAGTTGAAAAATTATGTGTTCTTGGGTGGAGACACTTGTTACATCTCTTGGCAGCAACTGCAGGTCATGCCTTCTCGCTTGTTCTGTGTGGCCATCCATTTAAGATACATTACTGTTCAAATTTCTGCAGGAACCTCTTTCCTGCAACCTTTACACTCGCCACGTCCAGTGTTGTCAAGCCCTAATATGTCAAATACCTTATAAGTGCTTCAGTTATCTGGCCAGATCAGCTGGCTCTCAACTGTTGCCTTAGTTTCAGTTGTGCAGTGTTCACAGAGCCCTTTTCTCGATCCTATTTAAATGCATCATTCCTCCTGCGATTAGGATTGGTCCAGACAAAGCTTGTACTTTGTGAGGTACAGTATGTACATGTTTTTCAGAACTCAATATGAAACCTCTTAATAGGTGTTGTAGTTACAGTATTATCTTAATATATAATAGATACTAGCTGAACTCGGGATGGATATTGTTTTTGGGCTCAGGCCATGTCGTCCTGATGGAAGTTCATTCATAGTAGCTTCCTATATTATATTTAACTACAGTGATATATCCCAGAGAATTTTACTTAAGGTATCCAGAATTCTAACTCCTGGCGCGAATATCCCTGGCTTTCGCCTTATGGGATATCACATAATATCAGAGGACGTATTCTTGACACGCCACATAGCTATCTACACCCCTAATAGCGTTTACGCTTAGAGAGGGGAAAGTGGCAAGAATTGTAGGTGGGCCGTTATTAAGGCAACGCTCCTACACGTACTATAGTTGGGCGCCAGTATGACGTCACGTCCCGGCGCCATCTTGTCATTTTTCTCAAGTAGCATACCTAGCTTGGTGTTTTCCCTGTGCCTTTCGCTATTTTGGATTATCTTTTCTGCTATGATGCTTTCACCAGCTTCATCTGCCTCTGGAAAGTTGAGTATCATCTTTAATTTGTATAAATGTAAGCTCTTGCCAGTTTTTCTCTTTGATTAAAGTCATAATTAACGTAACAAGAGCTGTTGCCTAACTGGATGGCATCATGAACGCAGTCGTTCTTTATGCATGTGCCATTTAGTTAGCCAGAACGACATTTCCGGTGTATATTCGCTTTGATAAATTTAGCTTTTTAGCAGTTTTAACAAGGAAATGTTATATTATGCCGATTGTACAATGGATTTGGCAATTTATTTACCGAGCCCCACTTGTGCTAGGCTAGGCTTCCTAGCCTAGGCACCTTCATTTACTTTCATGCATGATATAGTTTTCCTAGTGTGATAATTTATTGAAGCTTTAGGCAATATTTTATACATATAAGATATTACTGCATATAAATTTTCCTCTTCCAAGATAGTATATGATAGAGTTTCGGTGACCGATTCTCACCGCGCCTAGGCTACTAGCCTAGGAGCTTTAGTATACTTCCATACATGTCCCCGATTGCCCTTGTATCGTCTTATTAAGTGGAGACTGACACCTCCTATTCTTTTTAAGACGATACTAATCTCCTTGGGAGATTTAAGAGCAATCTCTCTCCCTCTGAGTTAGCCTAGGCTAACCCTAGTCGGCTTTACCGTAAATTTTATTCGGGTAAATCTAGGCTAGGGTGTTTCTGTCCCTTCCCTCAACCGCAGAGGCCGGTTTTGAGTTTAGGACAGAACATCAGAGTATTCGTCTGTGATCGGTGGCTGTCTGGCTTGGTGAATTGAATTCCTAAGTCAGGTTAGGCTACCGATGCAGGAGGCTAGACCTCCCTAGGCCTCACCTGAAGGCATTATATGATATGATGCCTCCTCCCTGCGGCCTAGCTGACAGTCCTGTGCCGGCAGAACCTAAGTTGAAGAATTGAATTCTTCTCTTGCTTAGGGTCTCCGACACCAGACTCTGTTCCTAACACCTGAGACAGCAGCGTGGGTGCTGCCGTCTCACCCTATTAGGCTAGCCCCAGACTAGGGAATCGAATTCCCTTGCCCCTTGGGGTTATCCTTACACTGGAACGGAGTCTTTTTAGGTGGGGTAGAACCTGCCGGCTACTACCTCACCTACAGGACCCTCACCCTTCCCATCTCTGTCCTTTAGTGATGGCCTAGCCTTCACACATCTTGGTCACCATTCTACATTCGACCCTAGTGCGGGTAGATTGTGGGATTGGCTCGGGTTCTCTGTCGGCTGCCAGCAGAGATTCCCCTACCCTATCGAGTGCTCTTCAGTCCTCTCTTGGTCTGCCTTCCATAACCCTGCCGGTGCGAGTTGTGGCTGGATGGAAGCCCGGATGTAATTCCCCCTTCATATGAACCCTCATTCTGGATGGAGGGCTGCAAGGCTGAGTCTTTGCTTCCCCTCCCATCCATGCTTTCTCTCTCGCTCAACAAGTATCCTGGGCTTAGCTGCCGGCAGGACTGTGGACCGCCGGCAGGTTGCACTGCCGCCGAATGTTATGGGTTGCCGTCGATCGGTGACCCAATAACGGCCGGCACACACCGTCCGGCCACCTGCAGCTATGATGACTGCCGGCACCGGTCGAATGTTTGTCTGACGACATCTCACTCACCGCCGGCTGGCGGGGGAGACTGCCAAATGTCGGTGACCTCCCAGCTGCCGGCGGCATGCAACTGCCAGCAGTCTGCCGCCCACTACCACTAGAAGGCAGTACACCTTCTTAAACCCAGGAACTACCATGCCGGCATGCTCCGCCAGGTACTACAGTATATGGCCGTGGAGTGGTCTGGAAAAAATTGCGATATTGACTATACTGCAATAAATAACGGATTTTGAGTGAAGCGAAAAATCTATTTTTGGGTGAGATGGCCATGACGTCCTGATGGAAGGTTCTTTTAATAGCTTCCCAAGGGTATATATGACTACAGTGATATTCCCAGAGAATCAAACCAAAGGTTTCACAGAATTCTAACTTCTGGCGCGAGTACCTTTAAGATTACTCTCAAGGGTATCGTATATAATCGGGACGTATTCTTGACACGCCACATGGCAATCTGCACCCCGAATAGCCTTTACGCTTCGAGGGGGATACGTGGCAGAATTAGAAGGGTAGCCACAATAAAGATTACCCTGGTTCCTCTACTACTATCGTATCACAACCGCGCCAACTCCCTCTGGCGGTCATTCCTTGTAGCATTGAGCAAGGTGCTACAGATACAGTAGATCAGGGGGGGAAACCGTGAAGATCTTTTCATAGAAAAGAAGGGTGGGTCCATCAGGATGTCATGGCCATCTCACCCAAAAATAGATTTTTCGCTTCACTCAAAATCCGTTTTTTGGGCTCAAGCCATGACGTCCTGATGGAAGCATACCAGAGAATTAATGTATCTGTGGATTTTTGTCATCGCCTTAACCTTGGGACAACATTTCTACGGCCAAAAGGGCCAATTGAGACAATTGACATTACCGTTATCCGTCATTATCACTAAGCATAACAATGTTAGTGCTTCCTGCCCCCTGGAGGGAAGAGTCATTTTTAGATGTTAGAAAAGGGGCCTCAAGGTAGCATATATTGTATGAACAAACATAAGTATACACTGAGAATACAAACGGTCTCAAGGATTGTATATATTGCGGAACCAATATCAGTGTCCTTATCCATTGTTTGTAGGCATACAAAGATATGAGAAATACTTACATGAGTAAGTCAAGGAACTCTGGCATCTTAAACATGCAATTGTTGGGCGACTTAGGACGCAACTGCATTTTAATAGACATTTATTCCTAATAAATGACTACATGCTAAATGAATGTATCATGGTAAGGAAATTATACAAGAGACATACACAGAAATTAATGTTCCCTTTTTTTAAAGGGGAAAAATTAGTGCCACTCTCAGACTGAAGAAAAGCTCTTTTAAGCAGATTTTTCTCTAGAATTTCTGTGCATGAAATAGTCTAACAAAATTGTGTACTATGTACACACGGCACTAGTGGTATCCGTATAATTTCACACCTGAGATTCTGAACAGATTTAGTGTTACCTTGGCAACACTTATTCAAAGGGAGGTCACATGAAAAATGCTGACCCATTCTCCTTTATTGATAGTCCCAATCAATTTACTGTTCATCGCAGAGCTAGACGACAGGGTCCAAAATAGCACCTGCTGCCACCACATAATGCTTCAATCCATAGATTTGCTTAGTATAGTGTCTGTAAGACACACTGGACAACCTCCGATCAGTAAGTGAGCGAAGAGGCTGAAGTCCACACACTGAAAGGTTCAGTGATGAAGCAACTTTCCTCGGATCTTTTATCTGCAGGAGTACTGTCAAGATCCGCTCCGCGAAAAAGGTAGGTGAGCTTCGTCCTCAGTTGTAGGGATAGTTTGATCCAAAGTTTTCTCCTGTAAAGAGCTGTTTCTCCTGAAGTCTGAAGTTCTATGAAAATAGACCTTAGATGCTCTAGCAGACCTAGAGAGACATCTTCCTTCAGAGGGCAGATTCTCCAGGAACCCCACCTCTTAGTGGGTAGGTCGTCTTTAGTGAGAAAGGTTAGATCAGGAAAGAGATGCAGTTCTCCCACTTAATGTGGCCCTCATCCCCAGATAGGGCCACTATTTCACTAACTCTAGCCCCAGAGGCTATAGTGAACCGTAAAAATAACCTTTTAGGTTAGATCCTTGAGGGAACAATCCTCATTGTTCACAGGTGAGGCATAATGTAGGACCTTGTCCAAAGACCATGAGATGGGCTTTAGTGGCGCTGCAGGCCTAAGCCTGCACATGTTTTCAGAATATTATTAAAGATTTCAATCGTCAGATCCATTTAAAGGGCATATAGAAGAGGTTTAGTCGGGGTGTACTGTAATTCATCATAATTCTTTCCTCCCGCACTGTGTCCCGTTATTAATTGATAAATGTTCCCTTTCACCTAATGTTCTGACCCTTACTTGAGCTTAAAACCATCTTACCTAAAGAATATAGAGCTATATACAATATTCTTGATTTCCCAGAAACAAATCAACGTTCTTCTTACATGTTAATCCAGCTAGCCCAATGAAAGGTATGATAAACAAGATTCAAGCTGGGTCCCCTTGCCCAGTATAAATCAAGGAGTGGTGCCCAAAGCTCTGTTCTCTTGACCTGTTACTTGGGTTTTTTGGGTATTCCACCGTTGTATATTTGTTGTGTAGTGAACGTCGGGTTGTGGTCGGCATTCGGACACTAGGCAGTTCGGGTGCTACTTCTGGCCACAGTCCGCAAACCACTACAACAAGTGCCATTCTAGAGCAACATTTTTCATCATATATTGCCCTTTGTGTAGAACTCTGACTGAGAGCTACCAGTCTTAATGTGCCACTGATCCCACTACCTTGCTCTAATACCAAAGGAATTTAACAGCTGATGAGAAACAATGTGCTTGCCAAGCAAAATAAATTTTGTCAGGTAGTATGGCGAAACCTCGATGATAGTGCACTAAGGTATGGTACTTTTGAGTTGAGTGAAAGTCGAGGTGCCATTGGTGAAATATTCTTGTGCCATCACTTGGGGATATAACTGCCTTTTTGGGCTCAAGCCATGGCGTCCTGATGAAAGGTTCCTTATTGGTAGCTTCCTTGGGTATATTAACTACTAAGATATTCCCAGAGAATTTAACCACAGGTTATCACAGAATTCTAACTTCTGGAGCGAGTATCCTAAAGGTTTCCCTTTAAGACATCGTATATCAACAGGGGACGCATGTATTAACGCGCCACATAGCTATCTGCACCCCACATAGAGTTAACACTTCGATATGGAGGGGCGGAGAATAGCTGGGGAGCCGTTCCACAGCTATACTCGTCCGTGGCTACTTTTGGTACTCGAAACGTAAACAAACGGGCGCCATTGCTAAATGACGTCACGTCCGTCCTCATCCTTCTTTTAGTAGCTTGCCTTGCTAAGACGGATTTTCCCTTGTGCTTTTTCCTCGGCTTGCATCTTCGTAATGTCGCTACCTTCAGCCTCGCCTTCTTCTGGAAAGTTGAGTACCAGGTCCCAGTATTGTTTAAATAAGCTCTGACCATAAAGTAACTTATACTTTTCGAGATATTTCATGTTTTCTGGCAAAGCTGTGCTACTACCGGACACGCCATTTTATGGCGTCGCTGTTCCCCTGCATGCCTTATTTAGCTAGCCCGAACACCTTATTCCGGCCTTTTAACTAATTGATACTATTAGTTATTTAGTCTTCATAGCTAGGAACTTCATATATCGTGTTTTGACGCTTTTTATCGGTCATCGCTTGACCCCATACTAGATCGCTAGCTTAGCCCCTAGGCCAGAGTGCCTATCACCAGTGTTCATGCATGATATATTCCAGTGATCCTAGGTTAAGTTATGAAGATAGTGGCATTATTTTATGATACTGTTTACTGTGATGCAAGTGTTTTCGCCTTCGGGGACCATATAGGGGATCGGTTTGATAGTGTGCCTTTCTAACCTAACCTAAATGTAGGACCCCTATATGCTCCCTTCACCCCCTGCCTTAGGGCATTCCCTCTGTGTGGCCATGCTCCCCCTACCACGTAAGGGGATCAAGTCCTATCAGAGTATTTATCGCTTCTCTGTCCTCCCTAAGGGAATGATCCCCCCTTAGGGTTGCGTCCGAGAAAGAGGAACGGCTTGTCCTTCCTCAGTTGCTGAGGTTATGTTACCTGACCTTCCTTGCAACTTGCGATATGTCTTCCAGCCTACCTAGCTTAGGGTTTAACATCCCTTCTCTAGGTTAGGCCTCGGGGGGGGGGCTAGTTCTATACTTTACTTGAAACGGTACCCATGCACCGTTCTCAGCCAGGTTGCCTACCCTAGGCTAGGGAGCGTCCTCCCTTCCTTGGTGGCCGCTTTTGTACAGAGCCTCCCCTATGGAAGACCCTTCTTCTTCTCCCTCCCCCCCCTATCCCTTGTATGGTCTAGCCTATACTTAGGTTAGCCTATACTCATCTGTCCCTAGTCCTACAACTCTTCCTTAGGGTGGAGTGACAAGGCTATCTTGAGTCCCTGTGAGCAGTCCGCTCTGGTACATATACCCTTCATAGCGTCCTATGGGGTTAGCCACTGGAAGCGTTTTGTCCGCAGGGGTTCTACCCCCTCTTGGGTGTGCCCTGGCCCTCCCTTGGGCTACTCTGGCAACTGGCCGCCTGCCGGCCCCCTGCCATTGGGTGATAGGGCTAGCCTCTATCATGGGTACACTCATTCAGGTGGGATGCTATAGGGGTTCGTATCCGTACCCCTCCATCCCTCCTTCTGTCTCTCTTCCTGTCCTGGTGCCGGTCCCTTGCCGCCTCTACTGCCGGCGATACCGCCCTCCCTTGGTGACACATTCCTAGTATCCTCCCTAGTCGACAGTCCTCCGCGTGCCGGAGGGCTGCCGCCTTCCGTCGGTGTGTAGCCGATGGCCTACCCTTACTCTACCTAGCTTCGGTCGTCCGGCCTCCGGCGTGCCGGCATCAATTGCCGGCGGTCCGGGTATGCTATAACCCCCTTCCTTATCCTATGACCTTGTCACCAAGCCGGCAGCCTTCGGCTGCCGGAGCCACCGCCGCTGTGCCGGCGGCCGCCAACCTGGCATTACACCTGACTTCTCTATGTGTCTTCCCTAATGCCAGAAACTCTGCTGGAGCGTCCTCCGGCGTGCCTCCGGTCTGCCGGCGCCTTCCGGAGACGCCAAGAGACTTGCACCCCTTCTCCCAGCTATCAACTTCATGCTGATAGCCCTACACTGCAACCAGATAGCTTGGCTACCCCAATGGATAGGTATTGTCTTACCGTTCTATTAATGGTCGTGCTGTTTTCTTGCATGTCACAATTTTCCAGCATGCTGTGTGTATCTTAGCACGGCTGGTTGCCGGAAACCGTTGCCCTATGGGGTCTTCTACAATCCCCCATACTAATGGCCTGAGTGGTCTCAGTCCTTGATTTACATCTTAGGCAATTCCTGCTAGAATTACCTTCTGCCTTCCTTGGCGATCTATGAAGAATTCTGCTTTGTTTCCTCGGTCACAAACAAATTGCCTACTGATAAGGTTACGGTAACCAGCTGGGCGGGATACACAGAGTATGTGTCTATCTACTTCATTTCCCGCTACACTCTCTAACATTACAATGTTATTAATTAATTAATGTTAAGTTAAAGTTAACTACTTAATATTTAACTTTAGAGTAATATAAGTCATTTGTGTGACTTCCGTATACTCATGTTCTCTTTCTCTTACAGGAGGAGTACGTGAAATGTGACCACAACTTCTGTGGAGTGAAGCGCCCGCACTTCTACGGGCACACGGCGTGTAGGACCCACGCCCCCTGCGCCAACAAGAAAGGCGATCTGAAGTTTTGGGACCCGCAGCACTGTACAGTCTGCAAGGACCGCCTGGTCGAAGCGTTCGACAATCCTCCTTCAGCGGAGGTTAGGGACTCTTCTCGAGAGAAGCTACGCAAGTGGGTGCGTGGCTTCTAGAAGAACGCCACCGGACCATATCTCGCCACCGAAGATTTGAGGGCCTTGCTTTTCCCGAAGGCATCCCCAGACGCAGTGGTCCCCAAAGATCAGATCCCCACCGTCCAGATAGTGGTGGAACCGGATGTAGTCATGGGTCAGTCCATGCACGAGTGCCGTTTGGATGCCGACAACGCGGAACGTATGTCGGAAGTGTCGGAGAACACGGAGAGGAACCTCATGGGCGACGAACTGGACTATGAGGAAGATCAGGTGGAATACCCTGAGTTGGAGCAGGAGGTCGCTCCAACATCCACCCTCACACCGACTCCTACACTGACGGATGTATCACTCCCGTCTACCCGGATCCTACCCCATCCAACACCCAGGAGATCTTCAAAATGCTTGAGGCTCTCATGGATAAGAAACTCCGCGAGACGCATGAGTTCTTCAAGTCCAACATGGGAAGTTCGAAACAGCCGAAAAGGATTTCGGTTAAGGACCTCCCTGCATGCTCGGATACTAACCCCTGGAGGTATGCCGAGCACATGCCGATCACTACGGGCAAGATCTTCATAAGCGAAAAGGTCGGCTCGATCGCGCTGGAAGAAGTGGAATTCTTCCCAAACTTTGAGGCTTACCCGGACTGTTACGTCCGACTTAGATCTGAACCTGCCTCTAAAGAAGAGACCGAACCGAAGGAGGTTATAGTGTTCGTTCTCCCGAAGGCCCAGGCTATGTTGGCCAATACAGTGAAAAGTAGGGGCTTCACCTGCTCAAAACTACCGGCGCTTAGCAAGAAGCACCCGACCTACGTCGCACCAGACGATGCGACCTTCCCCTTCCTGGAAAAGGCCTTCACTGCGGTGCATAAGGCAGTGGAAGAAGGAAAACCTTGCCCTGCACTGGAGGAGTGCAGACCCTTCTCCCTGACTACTCCCCCTGATGTTAGACACTGGAAAGATGTCCAGTCAACATTTGTAGTGGGAAAACTAGAACCTGACGTCGCTGGTCGTCAGTTTAACGAGGACCTCCCAAAACTTAATGACCATCTCCTTCGTCGGGATCATGATACGAAGGAAAGGCTCGCCGCATCTATGTCCCTCCAAGTACAGCTAGAAGTCATGGCCGGTGACACTAGGGTCCCTGACTACTACATGGTTCTCGCCAAAACACATTTGGCGACCGTAGTAAAGGATCTGTACAGCTTCACGAAGGCTCGTAGAGCCTGTCGTGAATTCGTGTTCTCAAGTGCTACAGTGAGACATGAACCCTGGAGGCTGATTTCCTCCAACATCTGGGGTAAGCACCTCTTTCCCTCCTCCCTAGTGAAAGAGATCACCAACAAGGCTGCCACGGAGAACAGGAACCTTCTCCACAAATGGGGCATGTCGAAGAAAAGGAAATCCTCTCAGGACGACGGCCCTCAACCTAAGAGGAAACCCACAAAACCGAAACCCCAGTAACGTCAACAGAGACGGCAGTTTCCGGGATCCGCTACTCCCCAAGTGGCAGCTCAGCCACAGCAGACCTTTCAACTGGTCACCCAACCGGTCTTGTCACAGTCGCCGGTCTTCACCCCTGCCTTTGAGCAACAGTCAACTACCTTTCGTCCCAAAGGTAGAGGCTCAAACAGAGGTGCAGGCAGAGATGCATCTCGCCGTCCCTCCAGAGGCAGAGGAGGAAAGGGAGCTAGCGGCTGAGGTAGTAAGCCCTCGGGAAACCAGAAGCAATGAAGTGCTTCCGGTGGGAGGAAGACTCCGCCAATTCCAGGATCGTTGGACCTTCGATCCCTGGGCACACAGCATCGTCAAGAAGGGTCTAGGCTGGAGCTGGACTCAACCACCCCCAACCTTCCAGCAATTCTTCCAACAGTCAACCCCCCTTCTGGAAGAATATGTCCTAGAACTCTTGAACAAGGTGATAAGGAGGGTAAAGTCAACCAGGTTCCAAGGGGGACTGTTTTGCGTCCCCAAGAAGGACTCCGACAAACTCAGAGTCATTCTAGACTTATCCCCCCTCAACAAGTTCATAGCGAACAACAAGTTCAAGATGCTAACTCTTCAACAGATAAGGACCCTTCTGCCTCAAGGTTCCTACACGGTCTCCATAGACCTGGCGGATGCCTACTGGCACGTTCCGATGAACCACCACGCTTCCTCCTACCTAGGATTTCGACTCCAAAGGAAAAGCTACGCTTTCAGGGCCATGCCCTTCGGCCTCAATGTGGCCCCACGGATCTTCACAAAGCTGGCAGACGCCATCGTTCAACAGCTCCGCCTCCGCGGCGTCCAGGTGATGGCCTACCTCGACGACTGGCTGGTCTGGGCTCCATCGCCCGAAGATTGTCTAAGATCCTGCAACAAAGTCACCCAGTTTCTGGAACACCTGGGATTCAAGATAAACAGAAAGAAATCTCGCCTCTCTCCAGCTCAGAAGTTCCAATGGTTAGGAATCCAGTGGAATCTTCAGTCACACCGCCTTTCTATTCCCCAGAAGAAAAGGAAGGAAATAGCAGGGTCTGTCAAAAAACTGCTGAAATCCAAACGGATCTCAAGACGTCAGCAGGAACGAGTTCTAGGCTCTCTACAGTTCGCCTCAGTGACAAACCCAGTGCTGCGTGCACAGCTAAAGGATGCCGCGGGAGTCTGGAGACGTTCTGCATCCATCGCTCGAAGAGACCTCAAGAGACGGCTCCCAAACAGACTTCGGTTACTCCTAAAGCCGTGGTCGGAAGCAAAGGCCCTGAAAAGGTCCATCCCTCTTCAACATCCACACGGACGCTTCGCTGGAGGGTTGGGGAGGTCTCTCCCACCAAAAACAGGCTCAAGGAACATGGTCTCCCCTATTCAAGACGTTTCACATCAATATCTTGGAGGCCATGGCGGTCCTTCTCACTCTGAAGAAACTCTCTCCGCCTTCCTCGATCCACATTCGTCTGACCCTGGACAACTCGGTGGTAGTCCGATGTCTCAATCGCCAAGGCTCAAGATCGCCCCAGATAAATCAGGTGCTTCTCCCAATCTTCCGTCTGGCAGAGAAGAAGAAATGGCACCTGTCTGCAGTTCACCTACAAGGATTCCGCAACGTGACGGCGGACGCTCTATCTCGGACAAGCCCGATAGAGTCGGAATGGTCTCTAGAAGCAAGATCCTTCTCCTTCATCTCTCACCAAGTCCCAGAACTTCAGATCGATCTCTTCGCAACAAGCGACAACAATCAACTTCCTCGTTATGTGGCCCCGTACGAGGACCCTAAGGCAGAAGCAGTGGACGCCATGTCACTGGATTGGAACAGATGGTCCAGGATCTACCTGTTCCCTCCCACCAACCTTCTGCTGAAAGTCCTCTCCAAGCTGAGAACCTTCAAAGGGACAGCGGCCCTAGTGGCTCCCAAGTGGCCCCGGAGCAATTGGTACCCCCTAGTCCTGGAGCTACAGCCCACGCTGATCCCTCTCCCGGGCCCAGTTCTCTCCCAGCAAGTACAGAAGTCGACTGTCTTCGCTTCATCATCGAAAGTCAGGGACCTTCATCTCATGATTTTCTCTCCCTAGCCGCGAAGAAGAGGTTTGGGATCTCGAAGAAAAGTCTAGACTTACTCGAGGAATACAAGACCGAATCCACACGACGGCAATACGAATCATCCTGGAGAAAGTGGGTCTCATTCGTCAAGGCAAAAAATCCTACGGAAATCACCATTGATTTTTGCATGTCCTTCTTCATTCACCTTCATGGACAGGGCTTAGCAGCCAACACGATTTCTACCTGCAAATCGGCCTTGACTAGACCATTACTGTACGCCTTCCAGGTTGATCTGTCCAGCGACATCTTCAATAAACTGCCGAAGGCATGCGCTCGTCTACGCCCAGCACCCCCACCAAAACCTATCTCCTGGTCCCTGGACAAGGTGCTCCATTTTGCCTCCAACTTGGACAACGATTCGTGCCCTCTCAAGGATCTGACTCAAAAAGTTATATTTCTTTTTGCTCTTGCCTCAGGAGCCCGAGTCAGCGAAATACTGTAGTGGCATTATCAAGAGACGAGGGTCACATCCTGTTTACAGACTCAGGAGACATTACCCTCTTCCCGGATCCGACGTTTCTCGCCAAAAATGAACTACCCACCAAGAGATGGGGCCCTTGGAGACTCTGCCCCCTGAAAGAAGATGCCTCTCTATGTCCGGTAGAGAGCCTCAAGGTCTATCTTCGTAGAACTTCTGACTTTGGTGGAGGCCAACTCTTCAAAGGAGAAACATCGGGTAGCGACCTGTCACTGAAACAACTAAGAGCGAAAATCACCTACTTCAGTCGCAGAGCGGATCCTGACAGTACACCCGCAGGTCATGATCCTAGAAAAGTCGCATCGTCTCTGAATTTTTTCCAGAGCATGGATTTCGAAAGCCTCAAGAGTTTCACAGGCTGGAAATCCTCGCGTGTTTTCTTCAAGCACTACGCGAAGCAAGTGCATGAAGTCAAACATTTCGTGGTAGCCGCAGGTAGTGTTATGAAACCTGCAATTAACTCTGCATAGAACAGTGAGTTACTTGGGACTTTAACTCTTCAGGTGCCTATGTTGACCCTCGTGTGATACGTAGTGATTTCAGGGACACTTAGTGTTTTTCATAGACTGTTCTTTACAAGGTGAAATGTCATAGTCGTCACATGAGTACCGCATGCCTAGAGCATGATGTGTTTTTTCCTTATTAAAGACTGACGTTCCTATGGAACCTGTGCCTTCTAATAATTTGAAATTTTCTTTCAGATTCAAGAGCGAAGTCTTTCATTACTATGTACATTATAAATTATTGTAAATTAATTTTACAACCCTTATTGCATTTATTTTACTATATCCTGCAATTGTGAAATAAAATTTCTATTTTATTACTTGTGCGTCTCACTCCGCTCCTACTTATACTATGAAATACATGGTTGTCATAGTTTCATTATCCCCTTTCTTTTAAAATAATGAAGAATAATAGGTTCAATCCATATTATATACTCACCTATGCTGTGTAATATTCCTAACTGAATACTTACTTGCGCTATATCTTCGAGACCAGATCGTTCTCTTGCTATGAAATGCAGTGCCTAACCACCACTTTTCTGCTATTGAGAATGTTCCTATATGAATATCAACCATTCTGTCTTGTCTCCGAGTTCTTCACTTTCTCTCCGCAAGGTGGGTAGCCCTTCGATGACCACTTTGATCTTCGGCATGGTCCGTTAGGACTTCTCTGCCAAGGGGGGCAGGAAGTTACATCCCCACGGAACCTCTATCGAGGTCACTATGCTTACCTTATTCAAAGCCCTCGGCACTTACTCTACTAGGGGAAATCTACCATGATACATTGATTCTCTGGTATTCTTCCATCAGGACACCATGGCTTGAGCGCAAAAAACGGATTTTGAGCGAAGCGAAAAATCTATTTTTGGGTGAGATAGCCATGGCGTCCTGATGGACCCTCCCTGCTACTTTCGTCCAGCCTTTCAGGCCCCACCCTGTCCTGCTGTATCATGGTGATCGGCAAGCAACTGGCATCAGGATGAGGACGGACGTGACGTCATTTAGCAATGGCGCCCGTTTGTTTACGTTTCGAGTACCAAAAGTAGCCACGGACGAGTATAGCTGTGGAACGGCTCCCTAGCTATTCTCCGCCCCTCCATATCGAAGTGTTAACTCTATGTGGGGTGCAGATAGCTATGTGGCGCGTTAATACATGCGTCCCCTGTTGATATAAGATGTCTTAAAGGGAAACCTTTAGGATACTCGCTCCAGAAGTTAGAATTCTGTGATAACCTGTGGTTAAATTCTCTGGGAATATTTTAGTAGTTAATATACCCAAGGAAGCTACCAATAAGGAACCTTCCATCAGGACGCCATGGCTATCTCACCCAAAAATAGATTTTTCGCTTCGCTCAAAATCCGTTTATTAACAAATGTGCAACAACACCTGCTAACTCCCCAAAAGATGCCACAAGAAAGTCTATCTATTGTATCTTCCAAGGCACTTCTCCCAATTTTGGAGGGTAACCTACATGAAAAAAAAAAGAAAAAAAAAGGGGGGGGGACTTCTCTTCTCTTAGCACCTCTCACTCTGAGGAGGGATTCATCCGGGTTTGGTTGATACTGCTAGTGTGCCACAGCCCACCCTCCCCAGTTACCTTCCATAAATGAAGCTTCATATGCCGAATCCCCTACTACTGCTACCTCAGCAGTCACCAAGGCAACCGGAGAAAGCAGCAGGGCTTATCGGAGGTGCGTCACACTCGCTTGCCATTCATTCCTATGTCTAACACACACTTTTGTCTTTCTTGCATCTATCCTTCTATCACCTAAAGCTTTCTTCACAATCCACCCACCCAAACCTTGACGTTTTTCTTGTACTCCTCTCATCAACTCTTACATGTATCACCTTCTGCAGATGGCCATTTTCTATTCTATGTAGCGAAACCACCTCATCATATTCATACCCACTCTAGCAGGTAATTAATTTCTTACACCCATTCTCACCCTCACTACTTTTTTCCTAACCCTATCAAATAGAGATACACCAGCCATACTCCTGACATTTTATCTCGATCACATTCAATTTTTCTCCGTCACTTTCATCCCCCACAACTTTGATCCATACATCAGAATTGGTATAATCACTTTCTCATATAGAAAACTCTGCAATCATTCCTAACCCTTAATTCTTTACCACTCCCTTCACTGTCCCTAGCACTTTACATCCTCAATTCACTCTTTGGCATACATCTGCATCCACTCCATCATTTGCAGGAACAACAGACCCCAATTACTTAAACTAATCTAATTCAAGTAACTCTCCACTCAACCTAGCAAGAAAAAAAAATAGTTCATTATACTACTTTCCTAAGGGTTCAGTGGGTTGGAGATAGTCCTGAATGGTTCCTAACTAAATAAGTTTGTTTGTGACAAAATTTTCAATGGAATCTGCTGCTTCAGTAAGAAGAGATGATTGGGGGTTTTCAATATACAGTATCTGACAAATGCATATTTCACATTACAATTCATCTCTAAGTCACAAAACTTTCCATTTTTCATGTACGAAGGAAAAGTACCCCAATTTACATGCTTCTGTTTTTGTATGAGTACTGCTCCCCATTTTTTACAAGAATGATGGCTCCTGTATAGTAGTTGTCTCTCCTTGCCATTTGGATTAATTTCTATCCAGATGTTTGGCTTGTAATGGACAATTCAAATTATCCAAGACATTTAGGGATGATGTTGACCCCTTTTCCTTTACAGATAGAAAAGAGGAATCTGTCTCTACAGCACTATTTAAAACAGTTCAAGATGGGGGAAACTGCTTTTGACTTCTATGTGGATGAGACTTCTCAATACCATGACATATTTGAAGATATTTTTAGCTTAACCCTGGATAGGTACGATGGGTCGTTTGCGACCCCGAGCGTAAAAAAAAAACAGGTTTTTCTCACGTGACTCACCCCCGTGACTGAATTTGTGGGTGATCGACCTGCAGGAGGTGTCTCCCCTACACGCTCTAGTAGTGTCCAGATGTGCATTGCTGTAGCTGTACTCCTTCCCCGATTTCTGAGACGCGTCGGGGTCGTTCGCGACCGAGTTTACCCTTCTAAGGTAGTTTGCATAATTATCAAAGTTATTACGTATTATGAAATTGTCGTAGAATGGTGCAACTTGTATAGGTTATCAGTTGTGGAAAGTCTTGGTGGATTGTTTGGCTACCATGTGCATGATTTTTTTTTTAGTTAAAATGTCGTTCATCACCACGAGGACCATTTTACCGCGAGTGCCCCTTTTTCATTTTTTTGCCAAGTCATTTTTCCGTAAGATATTGCCAAATAGGGTCGTAAAACTTTTGCTTGTTTAGTGTTGGAAAGTGTGTCTAGATGATCTGGCTACCCATGCATGACTTTGTTTTTGTCAGATACGACGTAGTTATTGGTATATTGGGTATTTAACTGCGGTTACCAATTTCTGTTTTTTTTCAATATTTGTAAAAATTACTACGTAGTAAGGAATTGCCGTATATTATTCATTTTTTTTTCATGTTTATGTGTTAGAAAGTGTGCCTTGATGGTTGGGCTAACACGTGCATGTCTTTTTTTTTATCTGAGATGCCGTATATTAGAATGTCGGGCATTTTACCGCGAGTGTCCCTTTTTCATTTTTTTTCATTTTTGTGCCAAGTCATTTTTCCGTAAGATATTGCGAAAGTGTCGTAAAACTTTTGCTTTTTTAGTGTTGGAAAGTGTGTCTAGATGATCTGGCTACCCATGCGTGATTTTGTTTTTGTCAGATACGACGTAGTTATTGGTATATTGGGTATTTAACTGCGGTTGCCAATTTCTGGTTTTTTTTTCAATATGTAAAAATTTACTACGTAGTAAGGAATTGCCGTATATTATTGATTTTTTTTTCATGTTTATGTGTTAGAAAGTGTGCCTTGATGGTTGGGCTAACACGTGCATGTCTTTTTTTTTTATCTGAGATGCCGTATATTAGAATGTTGGGCATTTTTCCGCGAGTGCCCCTTTTTATTTGTTTTGCATTTTTTTGCTTAGTCATGTTACCGTAAGGAATTGGCAAGTAGTGTCGCAAAACTTATATTTTTATAGTGTTGGAAAGTGTTTCTAGATGATCTGGCTACCCATGCCTATTTTTTTTTAGCCAGATATGGCGTATATATAAGTATGTGTTCGATTTTCCTGTGATTGCCATTTTTTCGTTTTTTTCCCATTTCTTTCAAAATTACTACGTACTAAGGAACTATCACAGAGTAATATTTCATTTATATGTTTATTTGTCGGAAAATGTGCCTTGATGGTTTGCCTAGCACGTGGCTGAAATTTTTTTTTTTCTGAAATGCCGTATATTAGAATGGCCATTTTTCCACGAGTGCCCCTTTTTATTTGTTTTGCATTTTTTTGCTTAGTCATGTTACCGTAAGGAATTGGCAAGTAGTGTCGCAAAACTTATAATTTTATAGTGTTGGAAAGTGTTTCTAGATGATCTGGCTACCCATGCCTATCTTCTTTTTTTAGCCAGATATAGCGTATATATAGGTATGTGTTCGATTTTCCTGTGATTGCCATTTTTTCGTTTTTTCCCATTTCTTTCAAAATTACTACGTACTAAGGAACTATCACAGAGTAATTATTCATTTAGATGTTTATTTGTCGGAAAATGTGCCTTGATGGTTTGCCTAGCACGTGGCTGAATTTTTTTTTTCTGAAATGCCGTATATTAGAATGTTAGCCATTTTTCCGCGAGTGCCCCTTTTTATTTGTTTTGCATTTTTTTGCTTAGTCATGTTACCGTAAGGAATTGGCAAGTACTGTCGCAAAACTTATATTTTTATAGTGTTGGAAAGTGTTTCTAGATGATCTGGCTACCCATGCCTATCTTTTTTTTAGCCAGATATGGCGTATATATAGGTATGTGTTCGATTTTCCGGTGATTGCCATTTTTTCGTTTTTTCCCAATTCTTTCAAAATTACTACGTACTAAGTAACTATCACAGAGTAATGATTCCTCTAGATGTTTATTTGTTGGAAAATTTTGTTTACTTTTTTTTTTTTGATTGAATATCAATTTTTTTTAGCTAAAATATTATATTGTTTTACATTTTTTTTTTTTCGATTTTATTTCCCTTCAAAAAAATTTTTTTTGGGTCAGAATTTTAATTTTATAGTCGTAAAATAATCGTCAATTATCCAGCAACCCACCATACAATTTTTATGCATATCCAATAATAATTAGATTAGTAAATAACACCTTGAAATTGACATACCCTTCCTACATTTCAAGTGGCAGATTAGGGAGTCTGAGTCAGTGTGGTTGGCGGCCATTTTGTGGACATATCCGAAGCGTAAGCTGCCCTATCTATATATATTCTTGTTCCCTATAGAATTTGTGATATTTTGGTATATTTTTACCTGCATAAATATCATATTATATATTAAATATATGTATTTTTTTACGAAATTTCTAAGTACTCAAAAAATTACCTTTAGATATGGCCCCTGATATAAATGTAATTTACAAAATAATGAAGATTTTTTTACATATTTCTATTTTAGGATAACATATGTTTATTCCCTAAAAAAATTAGCCACTTCCTATTTCATTTGGGTACCCAAAAAAATTCATGAAATTTGGACAAATTTTTTTGGCCAAAAAAAGTTACCCTTTTTTTCTCATTTCAGATCTTCACCTCCATGAGTCTGACTTCATCCAAAATACATCAAGATGTGTCCTAAACATTCAAGAATCAATTCCTAAAAGGAATTGTGTATATATGTATAAACTTTTTTTTATGAATTTTTATGTCAGGTCTTTTTTTTTTCTACTTAATTTTTTAAAATATTTATAATAAATAGTTTTTCTGCAGATGAGTAGTATTTGTCTTTACAGTTGTTTTAAGCATTCATTGAAGTTTTTTTTGGCAAAAGAAAAAAGGAGGTTACTGCAAAAACTGATTTTTCAAGAATTTTTTTTGGCGTCGGGGTCGTTCGCGTCCGAGTATACCCTTAAAGGGGTGTCCGAGGAGCGTACCTATCCAGGGTTAAGGCTGTCTAAGCATCTTTACAGATGCATTTCAGTCATTCTTAGGATAAGTTTCTCAATCCAAATAATATAGTGATTTCTACATTCTCAGAAATGGAAAGTTGTTTGCTTGTGGGACAATTACCAACATTATTCATAACTCCTTATTGTCCCCAGAAAACAGGAAAATTTAATTTTTTTACCCACTATTTAGTCTTACTCATTTTGCATAAATAATATATATCATTTTCTTTTTTATTGATTTTCTATTGGGTGGCTATGTATATATGATAAATTTAATCATAGTAATGTAGTTATTTTCTTTTTCCCATTATAGTACCAATTCTTTCTATATGTGTTTTTACCTGTTCCTCCCTATTACATATGTCTACATTAGCCGAGGCTACACTTCATTCCTTTACTTTATGTGATACCCACAACTCTGTCTCTGTGATTTAATTACTGATCAGTTCACAAAACCTTTATATTCTTTTATGTAGTAAACACCTGTTGCAAAAAAAAAAAATACATTTACCAAAAACATGAACTGGAATTTTCATGCTGTACCAGTTAAACTTTAGTATTTAAAATGTGAATAAAACTTGTAAATATATGGCATGTAAAGTGAATAAGACTTTTACATATAAGTCCTGTTTATTTTCATCATCAAATTTTCAAATTATTAGCATTATTACTTGCTTACTGAATATATACATTTAGTACATATACTTTTTAACAGCACATGCAATACACATTTACTAATGTACTTTTTTGCACAGGGAAAATCTACTTTATAAAGTTTAATGGGATTTATTTGTTTTCTATATTCTACACAAAATAATCTACATAACATATCTATCTAAAAATTAATCTAGGAATGCATTACCTATAAAAAAATATCTTAAAATTGTAATGGGGAAAGACTGGAAGGCAATAAAAATATGAAAAGATTAAATTCCTTTTGGTATAAAACTTATACTGTATAAACAAATGCTGTGCACTACTCAGAGCTGCATCACACATTATTATTATTACCAGAACAGCTACATCACAAAGTATCCATTAATGGTGATTATGTACTATACTGTGAATACTGAAGAGTCACGGTTATTTTATTGATAAAATTTTCATATTTATAAAAGAAAGAGGCAAACACATAAAAGAAATGTGAGCTCAACATGGTATGAAATAAATACTAGATGTTTATTCTAATGGTAGTTCTTTAGTTCTTGATTATAGTTTCAAGAATAAAAATTGTACCTTATCCCTACAGTGCATTTAATGGTGCATATACAATAGTGGTTGGCAAATCTGGCAACTTTTTGCATTCATTTGTGTACAATGCATACCCTACTCTAAATGAAAACCTACAAAAGTCACACTTATTAAGTAAACCATAAAAGCCTCCATAACACCAGTCATATAATCCCAAAAAGAAACATTAGGATTAAATTCTAAATGTGAAAAAACCCAAGCTGAAATTTTTTTTAAATTGATACTTGTACTTTAATAATTAATATGAACTCATTTCTTTGCATAATTCAAATACCTGATATTTCACAAAAATAAATCAACAATAGCCATTGCCAATTACAAGGGTGTGTCTAAAATTCCTGTGGTTAAACTTTTCTTTATTTAGTAGTTATTAGATATCTTCTTTATTTAATGGTATTAGACACCTTCAAAAGTTTATCAGTATTTTTCTCTCAGAGCACAGTAGTTAACCTCAAAACATTAATTTCAAAAGCAGTAGCTCGACAGAATAATTACTCCTATCTAGTAATATCAATTTAAATTACATATTTATTTTTCTGTCTCAAAGCAGAACAAAATAAACATTGTGTTATATGAACTAAAAAAAAGAAAATGTTAGCTCCTTAAGAGTTGGATATAATCTTTTTATGAAACTGTCCATTTTGCTGAGAATGGAAAACGAAAACATAAAAGGTCAAACCCAAGACCAAACTATACGTGTTTATCTAATTATAACGTACTCTGATCATTCAGCTAACGTTAGAAGTTGAATAGAATTATATGTAAAGCATTTGTTTTGTTGATGTTAACCCCCTACACAAATCGATTAGGAGTAGTCATTTTTCAAACAGCTTTGTTTAACCTACAATACTGTGTAATGAATTTTGTGAGCTGCCTGAAATTATTTCCGTGTAATAGCTGCTTTATGCACACTATAATGCTTGATGCCTAACATACTGTGCTGTGTTTTTTTAAAATGGGAAATAAATGCATACTACAAAATGCTGGGTTTTAACCTACAGGCAATTTAAACTACTTCATTCCCATATTACTGAACACTAAAATCCAAGCCAAAAATTAAATGGCTTTGGATTTTAACCAAAATAAATTATGTTTCTACATTCTATACGGATTTCCATAAAAAATGGAAATTTTACTTTAAAGTTCATTTCAACAATATATCACAATACTGCATATATATAAGAATTGTTATACATTTCACCTGTTACTGCATTCATTCTGAAATGCACAATAATATTTCACATTCTTTAATGTACCAATCAAGTAGATCTAATTCAAGTTTATATATTCAAATGTTTTAAATAATTATCTGGAATAAATTACTGGCCATCTTTGTTCTAGTTTCAACTGCAAACTAGAGTAGCATATAAAAATCACAACACCTTGTAAATATAAAACTCATCTCAGATTAAAATAAATTATGCCAAAAAACTAAAGGCATTCATAAAAATTAAAATGCAGAGGAAATGCTAGTCAAAATGAAATAAAAATATCAAATTCTATATAAAAATTCATACATATCATTCACTCTCTACAATGGGTTTAATGAATTCTCGAAGTTGTTCATAGGCTTCATCAACATTATCATTGATTATGATCTTGTCAAAATTTCCATCCTTAGCCCCATACTCTAATTCCTTCTTGGCTGTTTCTAAGCGTCTCATCAAACTTTCCTCAGTTTCTGTACCTCGAGCTCGTAAGCGTTGTTCAAGCTCCTGAAAAAAATACATACAGTATATATATATTCAAACCAGAAACCACTTGACTCAACATAGCAAGAATATTTTTTTATGGTAATATAACCTATTGGATGGCATGAATTTGCCCACTGACCTGAGCTAATATTATGCCAATATCTTAAAAGCAAAATTGATTTTGGGTTTAATATTGCAATGAAAAACACATTCTACACTTAGAAAATTGATGGATAGTTAATGGCAGTACACATGACCAAAAGTGTTTGAAAAACATTCATGACAATACTAACATCTACATAAATGTTATAAATTTTCACTAAACTGAATGTAAATTATGTTAAGACCATTGACCCTCTTGCGCTTTTAGGGGCTCACTAACATTACGAGATATACTGCTTTTGGCTTGGGTGAAAAGTGGCACTCTCGCAGAGAGATTTTTTGTGTGCTTTGGGATATCTAAACTACAGTAAATGTAGCGTCTGGTTTGCTGCATTAGGTTGAGCAATGATTGAACTTTCTTATAATGCAAGCAGAATATCTTTACAATACTTAAAAATATCAATAGTATCAAAAATATTTTGCGATGAAGACTTTTTTTTAAATAATCCAGAAAAAAAAGAAGTATGTTTGAGGACCTTTTTTGGGGAGTTAAAGTGCTGTGTGGTCGCCAAGGACTTGTCTATAAAAGGCTAGATCAAGGAATCATCTATGACATGAGAACCAAAGAAATATTGTCTCCCATGCTCTAGGGCCAGTGTATCAATGAGCAAAGACTCGGTATGTATAGGTGAGACCTCACAAGTTCAGGCTCAGACCTCACAAGTTCAGGCTCACTTGAGTTTGCAACAACTCCCAAGTAGCTGAAAGTTGTCTGCTATGAGTGAGTATGCACAGCTTCCAGAAAGCACCCATGGCCGGCATACCTACGTCACAACCCTCAACCACCATTCATGTCTAAGCATTCTAGTTCTGTTTGTTTCTTGCTCTCCAAATATTAGCTCGTTGTGTATCTGATAATTTCATATGTACACTTAAGCAGGACTGGCACGCTGATTTGACCACGATTGGCACGAAAGCGCCAATGCTTAACGTGTATGGGGGGGGGGGGGGTAAACAGGACAAACCCGGCGCAACTAGCCTGTCCTCTCATCCTGTCAGCATGCTTGACCGGATTGACCAGTCTCTTGCTTGTGGGGGCACCAATTAGCATGGTGACAGGGTTGACTCACCTATTTTGACACAGTATTCAATACTTCATCCCTTGATCAGAGCACTTTTTACATTATAATGATGAACTGGTTGCATTCCACAATCTTTTGACTTATTAGTGTATTAAAACCTTTTTTGGCTTTATCATTGTTATATTATAGATAGCTTTTTCTTTTCCAAACTATGTAGTCTCCTACAGTAAAATCAAAAGATTAATGAGGGTACTAATCCTGCTCAGGTGGTGATGGGAGGAGATAGTAAAGAACTTAGGAGGAGTAATCCCGGTCTATGATTAGCAAAGCGTTTAATCAGACCTATATCACTAGATGCAACCCACAGGATCAAACAATGTTATACATACTTTTAAAATTTATTTAGAATTTTTTCTTCAAATATTATAAATTTTCTCCACAAAGACATATATGCATCGCTTTATGTCCTTCAGTTTGTTAATTACAGTATTTCACTTAATGTAAGCATTAGCTCTCTTCTCTATCGATAGTTTTGTCCATGCAAAAAAGCACAGAATGTATATCTAATGTTGTTAATGGTCTTTGAGTATGTTGCTTTAATTTTTCATTACTAATTTTTTTTGGGGGGCTCAAGCCATGTCGTCCTGATGGAAGGTTCCTTCAGTAGCTTCCTTAGGGTATATATGACTACAGTAGATATTTCCAGAGAATTAAACTAAAGGTTTCACAGAATTCTAACTTCTGGCGCGAGTACCCTAAAGGTTTCCCTCTGGGATATCATATATCAACAGGGGACGCATGCATTAACACGCCACAAGGCTATCTGCACCCCACATAGCGATTACGCTTCGAGGGGGAAAGGTGGCGAGATAACTGAGGAGCCGCTCCAAAGTTACCCTCCTTCGTTACTGTTACGGTACTCGCAACGTAAACAAACAGCGGCCATAGCTGTCCGCCATACTGTGTGACGTCACGTCCGTCCTCATTCCTACTCCTGTAGCTTTCTACAACAGTTGGTTTTTCCCAGTGATCGCAATTTATCTCTTGCATCCTTCGCCATGTCGCAACCTTCAGCCTCGCCTTCTTCTGGAAAGTTGAGTACCAGGTTCTTGTATTGTTTAAATAAGCTCTGGCCGTAAAGTAACAATTTTTTACCCTTAAATCTTGTGTTTTGTGGCAGAGCTGTGCCTTGCCCGGAGACGCCATTTTATGACGCTGCTGTTCGCCTCGCATGCTTTATTTAGTTAGCCAGAACAGCCCTCCCGGTCTTATAACTAATTAATATCATTAGTTATTTAGTCTTCATTGCTAGCAATTAGTTATATTATGCCGATGGTATTCTTCGGCGTTCTTAGTTAGCCGACCCCATACTAGACTTCTAGCCTAGCCTAGGCCACAGCCTAGTGACCATGTTTACTTCTGCATGGTATAATAAGTGTTCCTAGAGTTAATGTTAATGAAGATATAGGCATTCTTAAACATATACAAGATTCAGTGTTGCACATGTACTTTCGCCTTCTAGGGATCATACAAGGGACCGTGCCTGGTCCATCCATGTCACACTCCCCTAACCCAACGTTGGGGCCCTTGTATGCTTCCTTATCTCCCCTGTTACCTTCGGGTAACCTCCCTCTGGGTAGCTTTGCTATATCTTTGCCCCCTTACCCGGAATAATTTTCGCGTAGGTTAGGCTAGATCGTTCTTCCCTCTTCCCTACCATAGTATATGGGGGGACCTTGGACAGAACCCCAGAGTATCTATCGTTTATCCCAGTCCACCTTTAGGGAACGCATTTCCCTTAAGGTATCGACTGAGACTGAAGGTGGAAGGACTCTGCCCTTCCCCCTAGACTGCACTTGGTTTGGGACACGTCCCTTCCTCCCTGTAGCCTAGCGATATGTCTTCCCAGCCCTCCCTAATGTAGGAGAAGACTCTCCTGGATTAGGTTAGGCTTGGGGATTCTGTTTTATTATAGTTTAGGACAGTACACCAGTGCTGTGCCTACTCTGAGCTAACCTCCCCTAGGGTTGGAGAGCGTTTCTCTCCTGCCTGGGTAGTCTAGTGCCTAACAGATTCCCCCCACCCCTTGGGAGCCTTAGGGTTGTGACCCCTTCTGCTCCCTCAAAGACCCCTAACCCCCTCCCCACTCTATCCCTTTGTGTTGGCTTGCCTTCACACCCCTGTCCGCTGTCCTACAACTCTTCCCCTGGGGAGAGTTGTAGGTTAGGCTGCGCTCTTCTGCTTGGTTGGCCGCTCTGCTACACTTCCCCCTTATAGTCGAACTATGGGGTAGTGCCGGCGGCCGGCCTGCCGGTGGAAGATCCCCCTCTCCTTTTCGAGTGTCCTCTGATCCTCCCTTGGATTACCACAGGTATCCACCCGTCTGCCGGCTCCCTGCCGCCGGATGATAGGTGTATCCCCTCCTATCATGAGAGCACTCCTTCCAGAGGGAAGCCGGTCGGGTATCGGACATTACCCTTCCCTACTCCCTCCTTACCTTTCTCTCTCCTATCATGGTGCCGGTCCACTGCCGCCTCTGCCTGCCGGCGCTGGCCGCCGACACCCCAGGTGACCTTCCTACTTCATAGGATGTTCCTATCTGAGGATTACCTAAGGCGGCAGCCTGCCGGCTGCCGGGGGCCGCCGCCTCTTGCCGACGCTGCCGCCAACATCTCAAGTAACCCTCCCCTCCATCTTATGCAACCAGCTAGGTTCACCAGCGCCGACAGCCTGCCGGCTGCCGGAGGTCGCCGCCCTGCCGGCGACCCACCGCCGTGCCGGCGATCGCCTTCCTAGGAGTCTCCTACCTCTCTGCTGCTCAGTATGTAGCCTTTGATGGATTCACCCCGCTGGACCGGCCTCCAGCTTGCCGCCGGTCTGCCAGCGCCGCCCCTGCGGCTTCCATGGACAAGCACCCCTCCTCCCGGCTGCCGGCCCCGTGCCGGCAGTCGATCTAATACAGCCGGATAGCCTGACCGCTCTTTCTTTGGTATTTCATACCTTAAAAACAGTGGCTGGGGTGTACGGTTGTACAGTACAATATTTCCAGCATACTCTGTGCTTCTCAGTGCAGTCTCTTGCCGGGACCTACACAAATAAAAAGGGGGTTTATCATATTCCTTTTTCTCCGTAGGTTCTGAAC
Organism: Palaemon carinicauda; assembly: GCF_036898095.1. NCBI lineage: Eukaryota > Metazoa > Arthropoda > Malacostraca > Decapoda > Palaemonidae > Palaemon > Palaemon carinicauda. The sequence continues at coordinate 150,345,767 of NC_090726.1, read as the reverse complement.
GATTTCAGATCCTCTCCACTCTGTAGACAATTCCTTTATAAGGAAGCCTAAGTTTGGCTCATCCATAAGGATACTATTCCCTCCTTTAGAACCTCAAGCCCTAAGGAATTGACTGCAGAAAAGGTCACGGTAACTGGCTGGACGGGATTCACAAGTATGTGTCTTCCTACTTCCTTTCTAGCTCACCTATCCTGAGCTCACATAAAACCAATTCTACAGATTAGTGAATCTTAATCTTAAGAGTAATGTAAGCCATAACTCTGTCTTCCATGTACTCATGATCTCTTTCTTTTACAGGAGGAGAAAGTGAAGTGTGAGAGCTCCTTCTGCGGAGTTCACCACCCGGACTTCTACGGGCATAAGGCGTGCCACGCCCCCTGTGCAGCAAAAAAGGGCAATCTCAAGTACTGGGATCCGCAGCCCTGTTCAACCTGCAAAGGCCTTCTTGATGAGGCGTTTGACAACCCTCTGTCCGCGGAGGCCAGGGACAACGCTCGAGAGAAACTGCGCAAGTGGGTGCGCGGTTTCCAGAAGAACGCCACCATGCTTTATTTAGCCAGCAGAACGACTTTCACGGTTTTTAGCTTTAATGAATTATAGCTATTTAGGCAAAATTATACTAGTGAAGATATGATTATGCATACAATTTCCTCTTCCTACATGTGTCAATCGTATACGCTAGAGTCTCGGCGATTATAGGTAGCCGAGATCTCGCCCCGCGCAAGGAAGGAAGTCCACCTAACCTTCTCAGTAGGGAAGCTAGATGCAGATATCGCGGGACGGCAGTTCAGCGAGAATCTCCCTAAGCTGTCAGACTTTCTCTTGCGCAGGGAGCAAGAGACGAAGGAGAGGCTTACTGCCTCCCTGTCCCTACAGAACTGCATCGAGATGTGTGCAGGGCACAAAAGCACCCCAGACATGCTTACAGTCCTGGCCAAAATGCATATTCTGTCTCTCCATCACTTTCATTCCCCACAACTCCGATCCATACATCACAGTTGGTACAATCAATTTCTCATATAGAACTCTCTTAATATTCATGCCCAACCCTCTATTTTTTACTACTCCCTTAACTGCCCCCAACACTTTGCAACCTTCATTCACTCTCTGACGTACATCTGCTTCCACTCCACCATTTGCTGCAACAACAGACCCCAAGTACTTAAACTGATCCACCTCCTCAAGTAACTCTCCATTCAACATGACATTCAACCTCACACCACCTTGTACATCTCATAACCTTACTCTTACCCACATTAACTCTCAACTTCCTTCTCTCACATACCCTTCCAAATTCTGTCACTAATCAGCCAAGCTTCTTTTCCGAGTCTGCAACCAGTACAGTATCATCTGCAAACAACAACTGATTTACCTCCCATTCATGATCATTCTCATCTACCAGTTTCAATCCTCGTTCAAGCACTCGAGTATTCACCTTTCTCACCACTCCATCAACATACAAGTTAAACAACCATGGCGACATCACACATCCCTGTCTCAGCTCCACTCTCACCGGAAACCAATCGCTCACTTCATTTCCTATCCTAACGCACGCTTTACTACCTTTGTAGAAACTTTTCACTGGTTGCAACAACCTTCCACTAATTCTATATAACCTCATCACATTCCACATCACTTCCCTATCAACTCTATCATACGCTTTTTCCAGATCCATAAACGCAACATACGCCTCCTTACCTTTGGCTAAATATTTCTCACATATCTGCCTAACTGTAAAAATCTGATTCATACAACCCCTACCTCTTCTAAAACCACCCTGTACTTCTAAGATTGCATTCTCTGTTTTATCCTTAATCCTATTAATCAGTACTCTACCACTCACTTTTCCAACCACACTCAACAAACTAATACCCCTTGAATTACAACACTCATGCACATCTCCCTTACCCTTATATAGTGGTACAATACATGCACAAACCCAATCTACTGGTACCATTGACAATATAAAACATATTAAACAATCTCACCAACCATTCAAATACAGTCACACCCCCTTCCTTCAACATCTCGGCTCTCACACCATCCATACCAAGTGCTTTTCCTACTCTCATTTCATCTAGTGCTCTACTCACTTCCTCTCATAGTCTCTTCCATTCTCATCTCCCATCACTGGCACCTCAACACCTGCAACAGCAATTATATCTGCCTCCATATTATCCTCAACATTCAGTAAACTTTCAAAATATTCCGCCCACATTTCCTTGCCTCCTCTCCTTTTAACAACCTTCCATTTCCATCTTTCCCTGTCTCTTCAATTCTCGAACCAGCCTTCCTCACTCTCTTCACTTCTATCCAAAACTTCTTATTCCCTTCATATGAAAGACCCATTCCCTGACCCTACCTCAAGTCAACCGCCCTCTTTGCCTCAGTTACCTTGCGCTTTACTTTCACATTTTTCTCTCTATATCTTTCATACTTCTCTACACTATTACTCTGCAGCCATTCTTTAAATGCAATCTTTTTCTCTTCCACTTTTACCTTCACTCCTTCATTCCACCATCCACTTCCCTTCCTCAAGCTGCCTCCAACAAACTTCTTGTTACACACATCACTTGCAATCCCACCAAAATTTTCTTTTACCAACTTCCACTCCTCCTCTAAATTACCAGTTTCTCTTACTTTCACTCTGTCATATACCATTTTCAATCTTTCTTGATATTCATTTTTTACCTTCGGTTTTATCAACTCTTCAACCCTCACTGGCTCCCTTTGACATCCCCCACTCTTTCGCTATAACTAAATTTCCTTCCACCAATGATCAGACATACCGTTAGCCATACCCCTAAACACGTGCACGTCTTTCAATCTTCCAAACATTCTTTTAGCTATCAACACAATCCATTAATTCCCTTTCTACCACTCTTCCATTTGCTACTCTTACCCATGTATACTTTTTTTTATCTTTCTTTTTGAAAAAGCTAGAACTTATCACCATCTCTTGCTCAACACACATATCTACCAGTTTCTCACCACTAATTTTCACCTGGTACGCCATACTTCCCAATGACACCTTCTACCTCTCCAGCACCCACTCTAGCAATTAAGTCACCCATGACAACTATATAATTCCTTCTACCCAGTCCTTCTACACACCTAGTTAATTCATTCCAGAACTCATTCTGCTTTTCTTCACTTTTCTCACCACCTGACCCACACGCACTAACAAAAGTCTAACATTCCCTACCCAACCTAACCCTTACCCACCTTAACCTAGATGATATCTCCTTCCATTCCACTACTTTACCTGTCATCCATTCACTCAGCAATAAAGTCACACCCTCTCTTGCTCTTCCCCTATCAATCCCAGACACTCTACCAGTCACTTCACCAAACATCACTTCACCTTTCCCTTTTATTCTTGTCTCACACAAAGCCAATGTATCCATCCTTCTATTCCTAAACATACTTCCAATCTCACATCTTTTACTCTCTATCGTACTACATCCATGCACATTCAGACACCCCGAAACTAGAGTGCGGGGAGCAGGTACTCTCCCCTCAGCTCCACCACTTCGATGTCTCACAGGAGTATATAATACAGGAGAGGGGGTTCCCAGGGGGGGGGGAGGTTGGCAACTCTTCCCCTGAAGGTGCTAAGTTTCATGTTAGTTCACAGGGTGTCCATGTTTAGGAGGGAGAACTTACTTAGTCTCCGTGGGTTGGGTGTACGAGAATTTTGGTTATCCTTAGACTTTTGAGACAAGTTCGTGAAAGTTATTGTTACCTGGCTGAAAGATAAGGGATCAGAGTAAAGGGTAGTTAGATCCATAACTAATGCCCTTCTGCCTGGTATTGCAAAGATAATCTTAGTGATGATGAAAGACCCTTCTTCCCGACTCAATGGTAGGGAAGGGGAGTTACTCTTATCAGACTGTTTCGTCCCCAAGTGGCCCTGGTAACAAGGGTGTCGATAGTTCTTTGGGGTATGGAATCCTAGTATATCCGACCAGAGCCTGCTCCAAGATCTCCAACTAGACCTGAACCTTCATGAAGACTATAGGAACTGTTTTCAAGATTGTCAAATAGTTCTTGGCCAAAGAGGCATGGTCTTGGAAATCTCTCCATACTAAAGTTAATTTAGTAGAAGTTTAGGATTCTTATGCGACATGTCAAGCAAACTCATTGTGACTGGTCTAAGAGTGATCCTCTTGGTGTGAAGGTCTCTTCTGGTTCATCATGAGGGGTACTAGGCCTGTTGATTTTTCTTATTCACAGTTAGGCGAGGTGTCCACCTGACTCCCTAGTATCTCCTGATTTTTATTTTGCAGATGAGGGAGTAGGATGTTGGTCTTTACCATAGTTCTGGCTGAAATTGTGTTCACAAGCAGTTTGGCACTATAAATGATTCATGGTAGGGATATCATTCAAGGGCAAGCTTCATTAGGAGATATGGAGGACAGCTCTCATAGTGCTTCTAGGATAGTACTCATGTGTAGTCATGACTGCTTATACTCAGTGATGTCTTGATTCTTCTGGAGGAACATCTGGATTATACATCTTCGCTAACCTCCTTACCAGGTTTCCTGAATATGGTAGATGTGATTATTCCCCTTAGGTCCTCATAACTAGGTGATTTCTTTCTTAGAGAGGCTTGTAGCCTTTCTAGACTAGGAAGGAAGCACCGAAGTCCTGTTTAGCCAAAGAACAGGGAAAAACAGGAGGGCAACTTACAACTTATCAGTGAGCATATTCTCAGTGTGTTATGTCTCTCCCAGGGACAAGGGAAGCCAAGTTTCTTCTGACCGGGTAGGGGTTCAGCGTATATCTTCTGACGCTAAACACCACTTGCCTCGCGGATACTATGGTAGACCTTCTTTCTCGGGAATGGGTAATATTTTTCCCAGATGAAAAGGTTCTGTCATCAAACCCTGGTTCGAAAAGGATTACTTTGTTGAAAAATAAAAGTTGTCGGTTTATGGTTCGACATCTAGTTGTCACCAGCTGGGGTTGGCTCCCTACCAAGATAGGGCAGAGAGGACCCATGTCTCAAGAGACTAGTCCTCCTGTCACAATCTTGAGTCCTGGCAGGGGTATAGGTTATAAACAGTAACTTTTTGAAAGGTATAATCTTAAAGATCTTCTCTAAGGCTGACTATGCCAATAATACAAAATAAAAAGGAAAAGGAGATGGGGGGAGATCCAAAAGAGCTCCCTCCCAGTTTCTATACTTATAATGCACCAGGTGGGAAGGAAGTACATCCCCAAATGGGACAGGATGTACAAGAAAGTGGATTCACCAGACCTGCCACCGCCCCATTAAATCACCGTAATGTTTTTACAAATGAAAAATGGGACGTTCAAGGCAATCAGGGTTCTGTTGTTAATCTTGATAAAAGGTTTGATGACCTCCTCCTTTGCCAGAGAAACAGGACAAAGTCTACTTTAAGGTAATTAGATAGTTCAGAGAGGAAAGATTTACCTCTTAACTTCATGGAGACTTCCTTCCCCCTAAGGAAGACTCCCCAGCATGAAGCATGATGCAATCAACTAAAATTTAGAAGTCTGTTAGTAGAAAATATGATCACTAGTAACCCCATTAAATGACTCAGGTTTATATAGCTAGGAAAAATGCAATTATATAAAATGAGTAGTTTATTCAAAATTAACGATTATACACTGTTGATAGTTTCTAATATTTCTATTTTTTTTATTATTGAAGGACAAGTAGTATTATAAATGAGAACACAGTGAACACATGTAAGTTCACTTTGGCAGGAAAACAGGGAAAAATCAAGATTAATTTGAAATGTTCTCTTACCCAATTCAATTTTAGCAGTAAATACAACAAATCATCTATTTTTCTAATGTAAGTGATTGCAACCCAAAAACATTATGCTTACCAGTTCAGTGATTGGTAACAAATTTCAAGATATCTTAAAACCACTAACATAATTATAAAAACTGTCACAAAACTAGACATTCATTGCTGCGGAACATGTCTGTATGCTTTACTGTCAATTTTAGACTGCGTAAGTGATGGCAGCATCTCATTGTTGTTAAGTGCTAGTCTCACTGCTTTACTAGATGCATCAGTGTAATGGAAGGAAAGAAACAAAAATTCCTTAATTTTAGGAATACTGTTGACATCCCAAGCTTCCTGAGATGGAAATACGGTAATATGAACAGGGAAGGCTAATAGAAATAATAAAGAAATTGAACATCCATAACACTGCTAGTAAAACTGTTCCAGTTTTGCAGCAAAAGGAAAAAAGAAGACCGGTACTGGTTAGTGTAATATTGTGAAATCTCAACAGAAAAGCCACTTACTGACAGCAAACCAAGTAGGCTACTGTTACCACTGCCTAAACGATGTGAGTAAAAACCCTTTAAAACACAATTCTGCAAACAATTTATAATGAAAAAAATAGTTTTACACAACATTATAATATATAAATTTATGGATCTCCTTTAGTGTATGGCTATGACTATTTCTTACCTCTATTGATGGTGGTTGAATGAAAAGATAATATGGCTGAAGTTCTGAATCTTTCACCTGTATGACTCCTTGCATATCAATATCTAATATGCAAATTCTGCCACTACTTGAAACATCATCAACTGCCTTTTTACTTGTACCATACAAGTTTCCTATAAGAGAAACAAAACACTATTGTAATAAAGTTTAGGAATTCGATACTGTCCAAAATTTATTAAAAGTTTTAGGTAGTGCAAAACATCAACAGTAATTAGAATTTACCAATAAAACTGTAAACTTCCAACAGTAGGTATAATTTTTATCATACAAATAAAATTGAGACCTCTCCAATCATGTAAAGAACATGAAGAAAACAACAATATAATAGGTGTTTAGTGTCCCAAGTCATGAAAATAAGCATAAAAACCCCTAAAAAGAGAATAACATAAGTCTTGACATTCTTTAAAATTTGTATTGTCTCTTTAGATAGTCAAATAGATCTATCCAAATATTAATAATTACCAGAATATTCTGCATGCTCTATAAATTCTCCATTTTCAATAGCTTCTTGCATTTCCTCCTTTGAAACAAAGTAGTAATGTGTACCATGTTCTTCTCCTGGCCTTGATGATCGAGTTGTGTGAGATACAGAAAAACCAAAGTGAGGCCCAAACTCTTCTAGGAGTTTCTTCAACAATGTGGATTTACCAGCACCTGAAATAGATTGCAAATTATGTGAGGCCAATATACAGAAATAATGCATAATCTTTCCTTTGCAATACAGTTTCTATCTATCTATCTATCTATATATATATATACAGTATATATATATATATATATATATATACATATATATATATACATATATATATATATATATATATATATACATATATATATATATATATACATATATATATATATATACATATATATATATATACATATATATATATATACATATATATATATATATATATATATACATATATATATATATATAATATATATATATATATATATATATATATATATATATATATATATATATATATATATATATATATATATATTTCTATATACAGTAGGGTCCCGAATTATGCGAGAATTTGGTCGATCAATGACTTCATATAAATGGAAAATCTCATATTTTGAAACACACAACTAACAAATAATTCCATTTGGGCCATGGCAACCAGCAACTTACCTATTCAAACGTGTTTACCACCCATTTCCAATACTTTCTATGTACTATACTGTATTATTTTATAATATCAAATTGTTCTTGTAAATAAATCAAACATTTAATATACTTTAAAGTTCTAATAACTTGAAAAAAAGGTTAAAGTTACAACAAGGATGTGTGTAAACACCGTATATTTCCCGTTATAACACGACCCAAAATACAGACAAATTTTAATGTTTGTCATATCTATTGTATAAGACAACTGGTGAATAGCAAAACCATCACTGTATAGAGTAGCTTTTTTTGGGCTCAAGCCATGACGTCCTGATGGAAGGTTCCTTTAGTAGCTTCCCAAGGGTATATATGACTACAGTGATATTCCCAGAGAATCAAACCAAAGGTTTCACAGAATTCTAACTTCTGGCGCGAGTACCCTTAAGATTTACTCTCAAGGATATTGTATATAATCAGGGGACGTATTCTTGACACGCCACATGGCAATCTACACCCCGAATAGCCTTTACGCTTCGAGGGGGATACGTGGCAGAATTAGAAGGGTAGCTGCATTAGAGGTTACCCTGGTTCCCCTACTACTATCGTATCACAACCACGCCAATTCCCTCTGGCGGTCATTCCTTATTATGTAGCGCCTCGCTACAGTGGTGTTCCCTGTTGATCTGACATTTTTGATCAATTTCTAAGGATCTTTATGCTTTCTACAGCTTCTTTCTCCATCTAGAAAGTTGTGTATTCATTCTTTACATTGTGTATTTTAGTTCCAGCCTCACAATAAAATTAGTGTAATTATTGTGTTTGGATCTACGCCGGTTACCGGTGTCGCCATAGGCACCGTCGTTCATTGGGCATGTGTTATTTAATTAGCAGAACGACATTTCCGGTTTAAATAGCATTTTCTGGGCTTCGACCCGCGCCGCCCAGTGAAATGCTCCTTTAACATCATTTCTAAGGTAAAAACTGCTATAAATTTACCAGAGAAAAATTGTATAGGAATGCTAGGTTGAACCCAGCTCGCTCACCTTAATAAGGTGTCGGTATAATACTGGGGCGCTGAATAAATCACAACCAGAGGCCTCGCACCATTTAGATATCTCCTGACAAAATCCCGAACAGCGAGGTGCCGTTCAACATCCTACTACTACTAGCGATCCCACGCCAGTGACGTCACTCCTTTAATAGCACGCAACTTTCTAGCCGTATTTTGCCTTAGTGTGTGAATTTCGCTGGTTTTTTCTGGATTTACCTCAAGATGTCGGACTCCACTGTCACTCCATCTAAGTTAAGTACCAGATCTATGAGTTTTGAGATTTTGGAGGGGGCCTTGCCCTTTTTGCTTATATTTTACAGTTTTATTTTTCATGACCCCGCGTGGGTCTCTCATGGCGCCCGGCTCCCTCCTATCTCTCTCTCGTTCGTTCTTAACGATTTTCAATGAGTCCTCCATACTGATTGTTTCTCGTTATGAACTTTATGGGTATCCACGGTTCACACACCGTATTCGTTTTTTATATTGTCCTGTTATTATGATAACAGTTATTACATATACGTGCGTATTATCGGTAGGTTGGCATGCCTGGTCGCCTTCGGGCGTTCTTATTCCACTATATTCTTTCTTGGATTATTTACGTTCGCACGCCACGGACTTGCTTATCATTTTAACGTCATTAGTTTGCTTGCATTAGCTCGAGGGGCTTTCATGAGTCAGATATTACATATTAGTTTTCATTTTGTTAGCACTTCACTGACTCTGTATTATGTTGGTAGCCCTGCCGCAGCGCTATCAGGCTTGGGATTTCTCCTGTCTCTTGATCGCTCCCTCGTTTGTTTTACGACTGACGTATAGTTAATTTTATTATTATTATCATCCAGCATGCCTTCCTATCTTATTTTACCATGTGTGATGTTTTTTATAGTGTTATTAGTCTTTCCGTGTGATCATATCATCGTGGGTCTGGCAGGTTGGTATACCTGCTATCGCCCCACTCCTAGCCTCCCTCCCGCCCGATAGCCCACCCCAGGGTTCCCTCCCTCTCTCTCTCCCGATCAAGTTTGAGTCACTTATGGCGCTATGTTCCCCCCTCGGGGGCATCCGCTTCTTTGCACGGGCGGTTCCCGTTGATCTGTGAGGCTTACTTTTATTATGCATTAACGTACATTACTTACTCTTTTCACTACTCTACCCGGTCGTAGTCATTTTCTTCCCGTCGCTCGTTTGGCCAACGATCGGCGGGAAGTTTTCTGCTCGGTCCGTGGTACCTTGTCATGTTATATTATTTATTAAGTTTTGTACGTGCTACTCCCTCTCGGTCCCGCACGTCACGGACCCATTAAAGATCCCTTCCCCCTCTCTAGTGTCACGCACCTCACGGACCTCATATAGATATATATATATATATATAAAAGACTTTCATTACGGGATCCCCGGAAATAGTTTTTATACATTACCATCCGGTCGAGTTGTTCAGTTGAGCCCCCGGAGCCAACATTACTCATTATTACTTGGATTAACTTTATATATTAGTCACATATATAGATTATATACGATCCTAGTTCTCGACCTTGCCTTCTTTCTTTTGATATGATCACGATTACGGTCTGACTTAATTTAATCTAAAATTTTTACAATCAAATAGATCTGTTATTTTGATTTATTAAGCACCCCGAGGCCCCCGGGGTCCCCTATTTGCCTTCATTCAATATATTTAAGGCATTTATATGAATAGTTTTTATCATGTATTTGATATATGATTTATTAAGCACCCCGGGCCCCCCGGGGTACCCTATTTGCCTTCATTCAATATATTTAAGGCATTTATATGAATAGTTTTTATCATGTATTTGATATATATATAGAATTGAAGCACCCGGGCCCACGTGCCCTTCATTTGCTTTCATTCAAGATCATTATAGCTATATATATAAAAATTTATCATCCTATTAACTTTTATAAATATTTAAGCACCGGGGCCTCCGGGCCCCTAATTTGCTTTTCTTTAAGATACTCATGTATCTTTTATCTTACAGACTGTACGTTGTGCGATGACGGCATGTGCCGCTGTTCTCCACCAACCCTGCGGCCATGATGTGTGTCGTTCGCACGCTCACTGCTCTATTCAAGTGGATGACCTAGCTGTTTGGCATCCGGACAATTGTGTAGTCTACTACAAAATGACCTCCACTCTAACATCTGACTCGGTGAGTGCATTTACATTAATACAGACTTGTGGGGAGTTATAAATTATTTTGATGGTTTCTTTTAATCATTTTATTATTTTAAGGCCACAGTCCTCTGGACTTCCCGCATGTCTTTTACTTCGTGCCTACTAAGTCCTTGGACTTCTCCACTCTTTCTTTGGCACTTTTATTCCTCGCTAATAGTCTGTTCTCTTTCAGAGCACCCAGCTTGAAAAGGACACAGCCCAAGCTACCCTCAAAATCTGGATTGGCGGGTTCGCCCGCAACGTGAAGGCCAAACAGCCTTACTGTATATCCTTTCTGAGGAATGGTGTTCCCGCCTCTACCCCAATGATAAAACATCAGCTGCGGTCCCCAAAGAGTTGGCGGACCCTATCATCGAGAGCATTGAATCTCTTCTTCTGGCCCCGGACCAAGGGGAGACGGGCGGCACCCTAACTGAGGACGTCGCTACCCTCAACCTTGATGTGGAACCCATGGCTCTGGATGATCCCAACGCAGGTAGGGACGTAGGTGAGTCAGGCGGTTCCCGGGCTAAGATTCCTCTCCCTAGCCCGGCTTTCTCTTCTACTTCCGAACACTCTTCTTTTCAAGGTTTTCCGGGGACAACCGGGACTGATCTCAGTTCCCGGCCTGTTCCCCCCAAGGTGAAGGCTCCTCGTAAGCCTTTATATAAGACTCACAAGTCTTCCCAAGACCACAAGCCTTCGAGATCATCATCCTCGAAGGCTAAATCCTCCTCCACCAGAGTCTCTCAAGACCCAATTGCTGTGCCCTCAACCTCTCATGGAGTAGCCTCTGTTCCGGTACCTGTTCCCCCCCAGGCGGGATCATTTAACGTGGAGGATTTTTCTGAGAAAATGTTTGCTCGTTTTGAGTCGATGCTATCGTCTCATATGAAGCAATCGCAAGAGAGGATAGCTTCTGTGGAGAGCCTAGTTCAAGGCCTCATGAGCTCGGGGCTACCACCACCACAACAGCAATACCCCATCCCCGATGCCTCCAAGCTTCCTCTTTTCAATAAAAATAACCCTTGGAGGTTAGCATTGCATGCCCCCTTCTCGGAGGGTATGCTGTCAATCGAAGGTTTCGGTACCCGGCCTCTTACGGATTATGAATTCTACCCGTCGGGTCTTGAATTCCCCTTCCCCGGCTACGCTCGCCTCACGGAAGAGGCTCTGATCCGTTTAGATAAGGTCCCAAAGGAAACTGTTATTTTTCCTAAGGAACAGGCACAGTCTGTCTTGGTCCGTGTGTTCAATGAGTGGGACTGCTTGAACACAATGATTACGGCCTACAAAAGTTCGTATACTATGTTTGTGGCCGACGACCAGACCCCTACCCCATGTGCGACCAAGATCTTAGAGTCGGTCTTCCAGGCTATCAAAGACGAGAAGCCTTTACCCCAACTCAGGGAGACCGACTTAACCTCCCTTCTCTTTCCGGGAGACAGTGAATGTTGGCGGAACGCCCCAGCTACCTTTTCGGTAGGTAAGTTGAGCCCGGACTGTGCCTCGACACAGTTCAGCGAACGGTTTCCCAGACTCCCGGAGTCTCTTATTAAATTGGAATTTGAGTCGAGGTGCAGATTCGGCAGGTCTCTTAATTCGGTTGCCCTTTCCGAATTGACCGTCGCCACTTACAATGAGGAGGACCTCCTTAAGGTCCTCACTAAGTCACTACTGCAAAACTTTATGGCTGACGCCTATGATTTTGCAAACGCCAAGACCCGTTGTCGACGACACGTCCTCTCTGAAGCCACCATTAGGCACGAACCTAATAGGCTCATCAAAGCTCCAGTCTGGGGCCCGGATCTTTTCCCGGAGGATTTGGTTAACTCGGTCCTTAGCGAGGCAGCTAGAGCCAACCAAAACCTCAAAGTTAGATGGGGCCTCGTTTCAAAGAGGAAATATGAGCCTACTGGTACCCCAATCCGAGGTAGGAAGAGATTGAGGCTTTTCCAATTTTCCCAATTCAGGGTTCAACCGGTCTCAGTCCAATCGGCTCCTCAAGGTCCCCAGCCTTCTACCTCAAAGGGCCAACAGCAAGAACAATACGTCCTGGTCCCTCAGTCTCAGATCGCCTCGACTTCCTTCTCCCCCGCCTTTAACCCTACTTATCAGGCTTAGAGCTCTTTCCGTGGCTACCAGCGTCACAGGGGTTCCAGGGGTGCCTTTCGTACCCGAGGTAGCGGAAGAGGTTACCACCGAGGCAAGTCTTCCCGTGGAAGCAGAGGAGGCAAATCATCCTCCAACCATTGAGAAGCCGCAGGTAGGAGGGAGACTGTACATATTTCGAGACCGTTGGAAGTTCAGCGATTGGGCTTCCAGCATTATCTCCAAAGGCCTAGGGTGGAGCTGGATACAGGGACCTCCTCCACCGAACAGCTTTTACCAACTACCAACAGAAGAACTACGTTCCTTCACAAAAGATCTGCTACAAAAGAATGCGATCCAAAGCATTCGTCGCTTAAGATTTCAAGGACGCTTGTTCAGCGTGCCAAAGAAAGGCTCAGACAAACGAAGAGTAATCCTGGACCTATCTCGTTTAAATTCCTTCATTCGTTGCGACAAATTCCATATGCTTACCGTCTCGCAGGTGCGGACCTTACTTCCCCATGGGGCCGTCACCACCTCCATCGATCTTACCGATGCCTACTATCATGTTCCAATAGCAAGGCATTTTCGTCCTTTTCTGGGCTTCAAGCAAGGCAAACACAAGCCTATGCATTCAAAGTGATGCCATTCGGGCTCAACATAGCACCCAGAATATTCACCAAACTAGCAGAGACAGTAATGCAAGAGCTTCGAACTTAGGGGATACAGGTAGTGTCCTATCTAGACGATTGGCTAATCTGGTCAGACAATGCCCAGAATTGCCGCATAGCAACGAACAAAGTCCTCACCTTCCTTCGACAACTGGGATTCCAAGTCAACTTCGAGAAATCCCGTCTGGTCCCGGAGACCAAGTTTCAATGGCTGGGACTACAATGGGACCTGAGCTCCCATACGCTGTGCCTCCCCAAAGCCAAAAGGAAGGAGATAGCGAGGAATACAAAACAATTTCTCAGGGAGAAGTTGACCTCCAGGAGGAACCAAGAGAGGATCCTAGGTTCCTTGCAGTTCGCCTCCGTGACAGACATCGTCCTAAGGTCCAAACTCAAGGACATAAACAGAATGTGGCGCTCCAGAGCAACCGCAAAACGCCGGGACAGACGTGCTCGCCTTCCCCCAATCCTGAGAAAAAGTCTGCAGCCTTGGACGAAGATCAAGAATCTTTCCAAGTCGGTTCCCTTACAATATCCGGTCCCGGGACTCGTCGTTCACACAGACGCCTCCTTAACAGGGTGGGAAGGTTACTCCCAACACAAGAAAGTCCAAGGGTTATGGTTACCGGTCTTCCAACAAATGCACATCAACGTCCTAGAGGCCATGGCAGTCTTCCTCACCTTAAAATGTCTCAATCCAGCCAGGAATCTCCATATCAGACTGGTTCTCGACAGTGCAGTCATAGTTCACTGCCTCAACAGAGGAGGCTTCAGATCAGCCCAAATAAACCACATCATGTTGAAGATTTTCTCCATGGCAGCAATGCACAAGTGGCACCTGTCAGCAATCCATCTGGCAGGAGTCCGGAATGTGGTAGCGGACTCACTTTCCCGGACGACTCCGCTAGCATCGGAATGGTCACTAGACAATCGATCTTTCCAGTGGATACTATCTCAAGTCCCGGGTCTCCAGGTGGATCTGTTTGCGACGGAATCCAATCGCAAACTGGATTGTTACGTAGCCCCCAACCTGGACCCTCAGGCTTATGCCACGGACTCTATGATTCTAGATTGGAATACCTGGAAGACGATTTATCTGTTTCCTCCGGTGAATCTCCTGCTGAAAGTTCTGCACAAACTCAGATCCTTCAAAGGTCAAGTGGCTCTCGTAGCTGCCAACTGGCCCAAGAGCAATTGGTTCCCCTTGTTGCTAGAACTAGGTCTCCGCCCCCGCCGGATTCCTAATCCGGTGCTAACACAGACAGTACAAACTCGCAATGTGTTCGCTTCCTCAAGGATTCTGAATGCCCTAACTTTATGGACTTCATGAAGTTTGCAGCCCAACGAGGTGCAAACATCGATCCTTTGAATACTATTTTCCTGGAATCTACTCTCCGTCAATATGACTCAGCTGTCAAGAAATTAGCTAAGTTCTTGAAAGATTCCCAAGTTGAGAAAATGACAATGAACCTAACTGCGACTTTCTTCAGAACTCTCTTCGAATCAGGCCTGGCAGCCAATACCATTACTACAATCATGTCAGCCTTGCAAAAGATCTTCCATATTGGTTTTGACATTGATTTAACGGATTCATATTTCTCATCCATTCCGAGAGCTTGTGCCAGACTAAAACCTTCAACTCGCCCTAGCGCAGTTTCCTGGTTTTTGAACGATGTTCTTAAGCTAGCCTCTGACACCCCAAATGAATCCTGTAACTATATGGCATTATTAAGAAAGTCACTTTTTCTTTTGAGCCTCGCCTCTGGCTCCAGAATCTCAGAATTGTCAGCCTTATCTAGAGACCCAGGTCATATAGAGTTTCTCTCTTCGGGTGAGGTCCTTCTCTCCCCTAACAAAGTGTTCCTGGCTAAAAATGAGGACCCCCAAAACAGGTGGTCTCCCTGGAAGATTGTTCCACTTCCTAGGGATCCATCCCTGTGTCCAGTTACCA
The DNA here is from genome assembly GCF_036898095.1 of Palaemon carinicauda. NCBI lineage: Eukaryota > Metazoa > Arthropoda > Malacostraca > Decapoda > Palaemonidae > Palaemon > Palaemon carinicauda. The sequence goes on along the minus strand of NC_090726.1, from coordinate 150,330,214 downwards.
CCCTGAAATCCTACTTAATTAGAACTTCCACTACAACCACAGGGCCCTTATTTATTAGAGAACACGGAGGAACTATTACCCTTAAGGGAATCAGGCAACAAATTCTTTATTTTATTAAACAAGCTAATCCTGAATCATTCCCACATGTCCATGATATTCGAGCTGTGGCTACCTCAATTAATTTTTTCCACCATATGAAATTTGATGAGCTCTCAAAATATACGGGTTGGAAGTCCCCTAAAGTTTTAAAGCGCCACTACCTAAAACCTTTAGAAGCTCTTAGATTTGCCACAGTAGCTGCAGGGAATATAGTTCCTCCTGAAGGTACTGAGTCCTAATCACAACGTCTTGCTCTGTCCTCTTTCCCTCCTGCCTGGCTTACCTGTTGTTCCTACCTGTTTTGTTTACCATGATGTATTATTTTATTATTCAATTGATCAATTTCACGAATTGTTTTGATTTCACTTGTTCTTGAAATCCCCGAGCTGATCTTCTTTTGTTATGTTAATTATTTGTTATGGGTTTTCTTTTGCTTGGTTCTCTCTATCTTCCCCTGGTGGGATTTTGTAACATGCTCATATTTATATCTATGATTGAATGTTTTACTTTGCATTTTGATTACCAAGCTGGATTACCACTATTCATATCTGTTGACTTTTACCTACGGGTTTCATTATTGATTATGTACCATGTCTAATGATCACTGTCATTTACATGTTGATCTATTTTACGGGTTTCCACATCCCTCTTTTTTTATATTAAAACTCATCAGCTATGTTAATTTTGTGTTATTCCCTTCAGGTAGTTAGCCATATTGGGTCCCCATTCTCTGGTACGATTTCACTGGGTGGAGCGGGTCAGAGCCCAGAAAAGTAGGAAAAATCTATTTCTGGGCGAGAGACCCGTGCCGCCCAGTGAACCCACCCGTCCCTCCCTAATTGGGCCCCAATCTGGGGTGCTATAAGGAGTGACGTCGCTGGCGTGGGATCGCTAGTAGTAGTAGGATGTTGAATGGCACCTCGCTGTTCGGGGATTTTGACAGGAGATATCTAAATGGTGCGAGGCCTCTGGTTGTGATTTATTCAGCGCCCCATTATTATACCGACACCTTATTAAGGTGAGCGAGCTGGGTTCAACCTAGCATTCCTATACAATTTTTCTCTGGTAAATTTATAGCAGTTTTTACCTTAGAAATGATGTTAAAGGAACATTTCACTGGGCGGCATGGATCTCTCGCCCAGAAATAGATTTTTCCTACGTCAAAATCCCTTAATTGTTATTATGAAAGCTATTTAGGCATTTTATATTGTAAAGATATTTATATGCATAACTTTCCCTTTTTTCTGTGTCGATCGTATATGTCAGAGTTTGGTGATTTTAGGTAACCGAGATCTCGCCTTGCCTAGGTAACCTAACCTAGACAACATATACTTTCGACATTTCCCCGGTTACCCTTGTGTATTGGTTATCATTCATTGGAGATTGATATCTCCTGGAATTATATTAGCCGTTACTCGTCTCGAATAGAGATTTATGGGTAATCTCTCTTCCCTCTGAGGTAGCCTTACACTACAACTCTATGCGTCGGCCTTGAATTTCGAATTCAGGCATGACTAGCCTAGAGTTTTCTGTCTCATCCCTTAACAGCAGACGGCAAGTTTTGGGATTCGATCAGAACCTCAGAGTATTTAGTCTTTTGTCGGCAGTCGGTCGGCGGGGTGAATTGCATTCCCCTGCCGGCTGAGCTGCCGGCATAGGAGGCTAGCCCTCCTTAGACTACACCTGAAGTGTAGTGCCGCCACCTTCTCCCTGTGGTCTAGTAGACTAGTCCTATGCTCGCAGACCCTAGGCTGTAGAGTAGTATAATCTTGTGGCCTAGGATGGCGCCGGCATTGGAACGCTGTTTCTCCCTTGTTGAGAGGAACGGCATGGACTACCGTCCCCTTAACTGTATTAGCACCTCCTAAGCTGGAGAATAGAAGATTCTCCTGCCGCTTGGGGTTGTGCCGGTACTGAAACAGAGTTTCTTCAAGGTGTGTAGGTCCGTCAAAATTGCCGGCCCCTCCCATACCTCGTATAGGACCCCCCCTTCCCCCCTCTGTTCTTTTACAATGGCCGAGCCATTGTCTTTCCTGAGCCAGCGTCCTGCAACCTTACCATTGCCAGTGGATTGCCGGAGCCGGCCAGACCCCCTCTCCTCAGCTGACGGCTGTCGGCGACTGACAGCTTCCGGCGGCCATGATGGCTGTGGGTGGGAGGTCCCTTTTGTCACTAAGGTTCTCCAGTTCTCCCTTAAACAGCTGGCCACAACTTCTGTTGTCAGCGTGTTGCTCTGGCCGGCAGTAGACTGGCACAGATAGGTACTGACTCAGTCGGTAGCATGCCGACTGTACTAGTGCTGCCGGAGGCTGGCCTACAGGGGTAAGCCGGCAATAGTACTGTGGCTAGATGGAAGCCTGAATGTTACATTTTCCCCTTCCATTTGAACATTCTTTTCGGAGAAAGGCAGTAAAATTAGACTTTTACATCCTTTATTACTGTATACATACACAGTAATAGATAGCCTTCACTCCATGCTTGCTTTCTCTCTCTCTCTCTCTCTCTCTCTCTCTCTCTCTCTCTCTCTCTCTCTCTCTCTCTCTCTCTCTCTCTCTCTCTCTCTAGATAGTATGCTAGATGTTCCGGCAAGAGCTAGCTAATCCGGCAACATACCGGCTGAAATACAGTACTGTATATGTCTATACAGGTAGTCAGTATATTTGCAGTATAGTATATACGGTAGATGGAAAACTAATGTATATATTATACTAGTAGTTATTTCCAATATATCTTGGGTATCCCTGCCCAGGTATTTGCTGAACCCAATCCTATATTGATAGAATAATATTTCGTCAATATTCTGATTTGAAATCAGTTTCCATTTACCCTACAATATTAAATTTCGTAAAGGGCTGGTGGTGTGACACCTCTAACCCTTAAAGGGAGAGCCCTTATCCCTGAGTTTCCCTGATTTAATATTGTAAGGGAGGTCACAGCAAATAGATTGGGTGGGATACACAAATATATGTCTTTTATCTTTTCTAATCCAGTTGGCTTCCAGATGGAGCAGCACACTGGCTGAATGACATTAGATATAATTATACAGTAGTTATTTCTACATATCTTGGGTACCCTTGTGCGAGCTTCTGCTGGTACCGCTCCTATATCGAAAGAATGGCATTCCTTCGATACTCTGATTGTGAAATTAGTCCTCCTTACCTCACAGTGTTAAGTATAAGGGGGGACAGTGCCTTGTACACTTCCTTACACCTAGGTGTTCGACCCCCCTTTTACCTGGAATTCCCCAGTTGGAGGAATCTCCTTATCTTAATACTGAGGGGAGGTAACAGCATTGGCTCGCAGGGGATACACGGGTATGTGTCTCCCACTATCCCTTTAAAGCTTTCTGTCCTAAGCTATTTTTGTCAAAAGATGACTTTTGCAAATTGTTTATCAGTGTGATAATCAATTGAATACTCATTTCTGTTCTCCTTTCCTTACAGGAGGGACACCAGATGATGCATCATAGTCTTCTGCAGTTATAAGAGTGAGTATTTTCACGGACATAATACATACAGGGTTCATGCCCCAGCAATATTATTTCCAAATCCCCAACCCCTTCTGAGACCCGCCGACCTGTAAGTAGGCCAGACCTTACTGTCGAAGGTCTCGAAAATCCCAAGTTAATAGAATCTGGTGTACAGCTTAACACTTACGCATTTGGGTGTGAGATTTCTAAAATCTCTCCGAAACCATACCTACCTATATTACAGCTTCCTAAAGGTGAGACATCCTGTCCCCTATCCCTCCTTTCTCCACTCCAGTTTGAGGACAGGAGGTGGGGATGGGGGTACCGCCCCCCCCCCCCTCTCGCTGCCAATGCATACACAATGGCAGTCTCAAGCTGACGAACTACGGTTGGTTTGGTTTCAAAGTTATATGAAACAAAAATGCAGTTCAGTTGCGAACTCGCAAAAACACGGAAACTCTACGGGAATTGGACCGAAGATTTCACTTTTTCCTTGTGGTAACTGGCAAATTAGTGATCCTTTTAAAGGTTTAAAGGTTTAAAGGCTGCTCATGAATGGCAGAGGCAAGGGACAGTGACATTGCACTAGCAATCAGGACAATGCCCTAGAGACTGACCATATATGATCAGCGCCCAAGCCTCCTCTCCATCCAAGCTAGGACCAGGGAGGGCCAGGCAGTGACTGCTGATGACTCAGCAGATAGACCTATAGGCTCTCCCAAACCCCCCAACCTTAGCTCACAAGGATGGTAAGGTTGCAGACACTAATGACACTAACGAGTCTGAGCGGGACTCGAACCCCCGACTGGCAAACACCAGCAGAGACGTTACCAATCAGGCCACACCTTGTAGTGATAACAACGACGGCAGTCATTGATTCACTGTCACATCTGACTCCGCCGCCAAGAGCCGGCAGTGTGTGCCCTTGGTCACCACCCAGTCAATGGCTGGGCTGGTATGCCTTCAGTCGGCAAACCGCCGACAACCGGCGAACTGCCGACAGCCCGAGGGGTCGCCAATGATTCAGAGGGCTGCTGACTATGCGTATAATTTTCACCACTACCCAGTCACATTGAATGCTGGCTAGGATGGTGTACCTTCTGTCGGCGACCTGCTGACAGCCGATGAGTCACTGACATGCCGGAGAACTGCTAGCCATATCGGTACTGAAGTACTGTGCCAGTTGACTTAACCCCAAGTACTAGCCTTGACGGTAATATGCCAGTTGTATAGGTGTATACAATACCCTGTACATCTGTAGCATGGGACCATATCACAGACAGAAATCTTTGGTACATAACCATACAATAGAATGGTTTTCCAGTACGCTGTGCTTCTAAGCACAATCTCTTGCTGAGACCTACCTGATTTGGGGACTCACTTCCCCCCTTTCTTACGCTGACTCTTCATCAGTCTCTTTGATTCTCATTATTAATTCCCTGCATGTAGGCGCTGTTTACGCTACTCTATCCTTATGGGCTAGAATCTTCCATCGGACCCTACTTAAAGAGGATGCCCTAGAATTAATAATTAGGAAGGCCGCAGCAGTTGGCTGGAGGGATTCACACGTATGTGTGTCTCCTATTCTTTTCCAGCGTACTTATCCTAAGCTTTATACAATAGAAAGGAATCTTCTATAACAGTGAAACACTGAGAAGCTGATATAGGCAAACGGTCAGGTATGACCAAAAAGGAGGACGGAAAAATTTCTTAGTTCTCCTTAGGATGTTAAACAGCATCTCAAGTTACAATGACCGTTGTTCCACAAACGGTCAGATATATACACCTTCTGATCATGCGAAGCAAACAGACGCTTCTGGTAGGAGGGAGGCTCCTTCCGGATCCCTGGACCTTCGATCCTTGGGTCCAAGGCCTAACCAAGATGAGACTAGAATGGAAATGGACATACCTCCACCATCCTTTCCTCAACTCTTCCTACATTCCAAATCCCCCCTGGAAGGGTATACCTTAGAGCTCTAGATCATACTAGCGGTAAGGAAAGTAGAGTCCATCGATTTCCAAGGAAGGCTGTTTGGTGTTCACGTGAAGGACTCAAGAAAACTCTGAGTCATTCTGGACTTGGCGCCACTCAACAAGTTCCAATAAAACAGCAAGTTCAGAATGTTAATCCTTCTGAACATAAGGACCTTATTCAGTAAGGGGTGTTGGCAGTCTGGCCAGACCTGAAAGATGTCTATCGGCAACTTCCAGTCAGTCACCCCCTCCCCTCCTACCTAGGATCCAAGTTACAGAAGATAACATATATCCTAGACAAGATTCTCGTCTGACTATATTCAGTCCTAGGATCTTCACGGAATTAGCAGATACAGTCAAGCAAAACCAAGCCTAGAAAGAGTTCAGGCAACAATGTACCTGGACGACAGGCTGGGGTGGGCAGCACCCGAAACGACTGTCTATGAGCATCCATGGAGATGATCCGGCCCCGGAACATCGGGGATGCAAAATAACTTCAAGAAGTCTCGATTCTCTCCAGCTCAGGGGCTTCAATGTTACTAAAAAATCATTGAAACTTGTGGTCACCCTAACTCTCCTTTCCCTTGGGGATGTAAAAGGAGATCGCAAGGTCGGTCAAGAGACTATTGTAATCAGTCAGGATTCCAAGACGCTAACAGGGAGGAGTTTTGAACTCTCTCCAGTTCACGATAATGACAGACCCAGTGCTACGAGCACAGCTGTAAGATGCGTTAAGAGGCTGGAGAAGGTACACATCAAACGCTCGAAGAGATCTAATAGGACCAATTATGGTCATTTCTTCTTCGCTTACCCTACAATGACCAAAGGCCACAGGCCCGTAGGCCATATTAGCCCTGTAATGGGTGGAGAAACTTTCTCCACGCAGATCAGACCTCCTCAGGCTGATCTGGGGCATTGAAGCGATAATGAGGCATTGAAGCGATAATGAGGCGTCAAAACTGTCGAGAATAAGGGACGTCTCATTTCATTAGGGAATGTTAGCCATCCCTTCCTTAAGGGAATGGCGCCTATCATCAGCTCATGTATAAATGATCCGCAAGGTGACAGCGGATGCTCTTCTTGGGCTCAAGCCAATAGAGTTGGAATGGTCCACGGACGCAGACCCATTCCCTCCCAGATGGGAACAAGTCCCCGAGCTGCAGATCGTTCTCTTCATCACGAGCGTCAAGATACTATCTCGATATATAGCCCCATACGAGGATCCTCTAGTGGAGATAACAGACATCATGTCTCTAGAATAGAACGGATAGACTTAGGAATTCCTGTTCAGCCCATCCAATCTCCTGCGGAAGGCCCTCTACATGCTGAGACCCTTCCATGGAAGAGGGGCTCTGTTGGCTCCCAGGTAGCCCAAGAACACCCCGTTCCCTGTAATGAAGGAACTGAGGCTGAGGCTGGTCCTAGTTCTGCACCTAGGATTATCCAGGAGGTTCAGAAGTTTTCTGCCTTCGATTTATCACAGAGCACCCGATCCCTTCATCTTATGAATTTCTTGCCCTAACGATTAGGAAAAGACTTGGGATCTCAAAAGGCAAAATAGAATTCCTAGAAGAATACAAGTCTAGTCAACTAAAAGACAATACGAGTCTTCTTGGGAAAAGCAAGTTGCTTTGTAAAGCAAAAGGGACCGAAAGGAATCTCATGATCTTCAGCCTGTCCTTCTCTGTCCACCCCTATAATCAAGGTATGGTGGCCAACAGCACGATGGCCTTTGAGAAAGAAGGCAGTGCATCCTTGGATACTATGAGAAGTCTGGTTCCTCGGCCCTGTCCTCATATGAACCCTTGAGTAAGCACCAAGAGTATGGCCGGCTTTGCGAGAGAGGTCACTTGATTGGATCTTTGGATCCATGGACCAATATCTATGTGCAAGCCAGCCCCGACTAGACTTCTTCTACATGCCCTTTAAATGGATCTGACGAATGAAATCTTCAATAAGATTCCGAAGACATGTGCAGGCTTAGGCCTGCAGCGCCACCAAAGCCCATCTCATGGTCTTTGGATAAGGTCCTACATTATGCCTCACCTGTGAACAATGAGGATTGTTCCCTCAAGGATCTAACCTAAAAGGTTATTCTTCGGTTCGCTATAGCCTCTGGGGCTAGAGTTAGTGAAATAGTGGCCCTATCTGGGGATGAGGGCCACATTAAGTGGGAGAACTGCATCTCTTTCCTGATCCAACCTTTCTCACTAAGGACGACCTACACACTAAGAGGTGGGGTTCCTGGAGAATCTGCCCACTGAAGGAAGATGTCTCTCTAGGTCTACTAGAGTGCCTAAGGTCTATATTCGTAGAACTTCAGACTTCAGGAGAAAAAGCTCTTTACAGGAGAAACCTCTGGATCAAACTATCCCTACAACTGAGGGCGAAGCTCACCTACCTTATTCGCGGAGCGCATCCTGACAGTACTCCTGCAGATAAAAGATCCGAGAAAAATTGCTTCATCACTGAACTTTTCAGTGTGTGGACTTCAGCCTCTTCGCTCATTTACTGATCGGAGGTTTTCCAGTGTCTTACAGACACTATGCTAAGCAAGTCTATGGATTGAAGCATTATGTGGTGGCGGCAGGTGGTATTTTGGACCCTGTCGTCTAGCTCTGCGATGAACAGCAAATTAATTGGGACTATCAATTAAAAGGAGAAGGGGTTAGCATTTTTTGCGTGACCTCCCTTTGAATAAGTGTTGCCAAGTTAACACCAAATCTGTTCAGAATCTCAGGTGTGAAATTATACGGATACCACTAATGCCGTGTGTACATAGTACACAGTGTTGTTAGACTATTTTATGTACAGAAATTATAAAGAAAAGTCTTATTACAAGAGCTTTTCTTCAGTCTGAGAGTGGCACTCATCATTTCTTCCCCTTTCAAAAAAGGGAACATTAATTTCTGTGTATGTCTCTTGTATAATTTCCTTATCATGCTACTTTCATCTAGCATGTAGTCATTTATTAGGAATAAATGTCTATTGAAATGCAGTTGCGTCCTAATTCGCCCGACAATTGCATGTTTAAGATGCCAGAGTTCCTTGACTTACTCATGTAAGTATTTCTCATATCATTGTATGCCTACAAACAATGGATAAGGACACTGATATTGGTTCCGCAATATATACAATCCTTGAGGCCGTTTGTATTCTCAGTGTATACTTATGTTTGTTCATACATTATATGCTACCTTGAAGCCCCTTTTCTAATGTCTAAAAATGACTCTTCCCTGCAGGGGGCAGGAAGCACTAACATTGTTATGCTTAGTGATAATGACGGATAACGGTAACGTCATTTGTCTCAATTGGCCCTTTTGGCTGTAGAAATATTGTCCCAAGGTTAAGGCACTGATGAAAATCCACAGATACATTAATTCTCTGGTATGCTTCCATCAGGACGTCATGGCTCGAGCCAAAAAAACAGATTTTGAGCGAAGCGAAAATCTATTTTTGGGTGAGATGGCCATGACGTCCTGATGGACCCACCCTTCTTTTCTATGAAAAGATCTTCACAGTTTCCCCCCTGAACTACTGTATCTGTAGCACCATGCTCAACCCTACAAGGAATGACCGCCAGAGGGAATTGGCGCGGTTGTGATACGATAGTAGTAGGGTAACCAGGGTAACCTCTAATGCGGCTACCCTTCTAATTCTGCCACCGATCCCCCTCGAAGCGTAAAGGCTATTCGGGGTGCAGATTGCCATGTGGCGTGTCAAGAATACGTCCCCTGATTATACACGATATCCTTGAGTAAATCTTAAGGGTACTCGCGCCAGAGGTTAGAATTCTGTGAAACCTTTGGTTTGATTCTCTGGGAATATCACTGTAGTCATACATACCCTTGGGAAGCTACTAAAGGAACCTTCCATCTAGATGTCATGGCTATCTCACCCAAAAATAGATTTTTCGCTTCGCTCAAAATCCATTTATTGTATCATTGAAAATCCTAAATTATCAAAATAAAGGAGATTTTATACCATGAGTTTCCTAAACACGCCAAAAAGCACAATAAAAAATGACGACCATTGTTTTGTTTACGTTTATCTCTGATCATAACGAAGAAACAGACGCATTTACACATCTGTGTATAGGTTAGTTTTTACATGATGATTTGGTTATTACCAATGTTGTTCTACTTGATTTTTCTTAGAACTTCAAAATAAATGAAATAATGTTTTCCTTTATGACGACGCCTGAAACGGAAACGTTCCATTTGTTTACTGTACGCTCCATCTTCGATCATAATAAACAAACGAATGCATTAAACACACATGATCAAAGTGATAACTAATGATATTACAAACATTTAGTAAAAATTATGTTATTACAAATATTTTACTTACCGTATCCATATTAATTCCTAAATTCGTAGCAAAGCTGGAAATTTTTTTTTCTTCTTATGCATTTAATCTACAATAGCAAACTGCCGGTAGTGACAGAATGATAATTTACGATAATTCTAAACTGTTACGAAAGATAATTGTCCTTTCCATATCCATATCCACACGCATAACTCGGGACCGTACTGTATCTATCTATCTATCTATCTATACACACACACATATATATATATATATATATATATATATATATATATATATATATATATATATATATATATATATATATACATACTGTATATATATATATATATATATATATATATATATATATATATATATATATATATATATATATATATATATATATATATACATACTGTATATATATATATATATATATATATATATATATATATATATATATATATATATATATATATATGTATATATATATATATATATATATATATATATATGTATATATATATATATATATATATATATATATATGTGTGTGTGTGTGTGTGTGTGTGCGTGAGTAAAAATCAGCCTCAATGCCATTTAATATCAAATTCTACCTTTGGGAGTGTATATTCACTGAAAATTCATTTATAATAAATGATTCTGGCTGGACAAGGATTCAAACCTTTGCCCTGTAGAAACAATGCCTGGAGGGACGACTACCAATTAAGCTGTCAAGAGAGATAGAAGTTCATTTCGAGTCCACTGTACATATTCCTGTTGAATTGAGGAATCTGCTCTTAAGACTTGAAATGAACCCATGTCAAATATGATAGCTGATTAATGAGTTTGCGACACATGGTTATTTATGATAAATATGTATCATTATCACTTGTGATTTTATTCAATGAAAATATTAACCACAATGGCATTCAACATCGAATTCTTCCTTTGGAAATTATCCTCTACCGGAAATTCATTTATGACAAATGCTTCTGGCTAGGCAAGGATTTAACTTATGACCTGAGTCGAAACAATGTCTGCAGGGACAACCTTACCAATCGAGCTATCATGGGAGGTAAGTCCAAATCCACATGTTGCAAACTCACTAATAGGCTATCATGGTGGAGATGGTTTGATTTCATGTGTAAGAAGAGATTCCTACATTCGACATATATACACACATAAACAAAGTACAACTTAGTAATAACTGACAAATAAGGGGGAAGGGCGCAACCGTACGTTATGTTGAAAACGTTTCCCAAAGCATAAAATGCCCAACATCTGGGTTAACATTACAATGAATAATGGTGAAAAAAAAAAATCCTCTTTCAATACACTTACTCGCTTAAGATAGTCCCCATTCCAGCCTGAAATTTTGTTCTTTGTAATATTTTTTTTCCTCTCCTAATGTTTGTAGTGTTCAAATAACTTGAAATATTGCTGCTGCTATTTATTTAGGACTCCGTGCATAGCACTGGAGAGAGAGAGATAGGGAACCCAAGAAAAGATAATAGGGAAATTTGAGGTTCTAGCTGGGTCCCTTTGTCCAGTATAAAATCAAGGGGTGGTGCCCAGTGCCCAGTTCATTCTTAATTGCTCACTTTTTGCCCAGATCTCTGGACATGCCAACGTTTTTCTCTTTTTGTGTAGTGAACGTTGGAGTGTGACCGGCTTTCGGACACCTGGCAGTCTGTGTGCTACATCTGGCCACAGTCTGCAAACCACTACATAATTTTTTGGTGCCTAGACCAGCGAAACACCAACCTTTAGGTATGGCATCATCATCAACCAAGGGTTGAAAAGCTAAGAGAAGCCTTAGTCGGGATGTGGAAGGCCGCGTTTCAATTGTTAGTGACCTGGCGACTCAGGTGAGGTCCCTGACACTCCAGGTGGCGGCGCTAAAGAGCGTTGAGCCGTCACCAACATGCCATGTTGCCACTGGAGTTACAATCACAGTGACCGCCGGTGCTTCTTCTACGTCCCCGGCTTGGCCAAATGTCAATGGTCTGGCGATTCCTATAACTGGAGTGGGGCCAGTGATTGGAGGTCTCCAGCCCCCTTCAGGATTCTCACCGTTACCCCCACCTGTACCAGGCTTCTGGGAGTCTCCTGCTTGGAATGGACCTCTTACCTCTTTGCCTGTTATGTCAACCAACCCTTTCAGTCCACCAGAGAGTTCAGCAAGTGGACTAGGGGAGCAATCTCAGTTGACCAAGCAATGTCCGGCAGACCAGAAAAGGATCCAGCGGCAACGACTGAAACTGTTCTTACCCAGACAGGGGCCATTTCAAAGCGGAGACACTAGACCAAGGACACCACCTGACCGACCATATACGAAACATTGACCTTATCCCAGGAGTCAACCAAGCTTCTGGTAGCGAGACATCTGGGGACAGCTCCAGCTCCTGTTCCAGTGTCAGTTCAGTCAATAGTCTACACTGAATATGTTTGTTCCCTCCAGTCAGATCGGCGTCTGTCTGGCCTGCTCAAGGCCCTAGACTCCAGGATAGCCCCAAGCCTGGGAACTTTCAGCTAGAAACTGGCCAAAATTTTGCCCGATTCTTGTAGGATTTTGAGGCCCACCGTGCCAGTGGGTATACCACAGATAGCTCTGGCCGGTGGACCACTAGGAAGGTTCCTGAAAGGGGAAATCAAGAAGGCTTTCTTGGCAATAGGGGGTCCCGAGATCTTACACCCCGACATGAAAAAACACCTCGACTGGTTCCGAGAAGCCTGAGAGAGGTGTGATGCAGGCAGGAAGGCTCGTTTCAGCAGTGCCACCTTTGGAGAGGGCGAGCTGCTGAATATTCATGCGTGTGGTTGGCCTCCCTGTACAGGTCGGCATATCCTCGCCGTAGCTTGGACCAGAGAGACAAGCCGAGGCAAAAATTTCCTCAGAACGGTTCCAAGCAGAACTGCGAGTTGGCTGGAGCAGTCTCTGGCCACTATTAATGTCTCCACTGGCCGCCAGGTTACTTGGCAGGATGTCCTACACCTGTTATGTGTACAGTACTCGACGAGGCATCACGTCAGCAAAGACAGAAGGCAGAGGACTTGGCCATTAGTCATGTGGGACAGTCATGAAACAGCTCACATGCCCATAGGGTTGCCATGGCTGCCCCCAACCCTTCACCTGCATCTGACCGAGTGAATCCATGCACTCCTCACACTGTCCCCAATCCTGCACCTGGGGAAGTGCACCTGCTACCATAGCACATCCCGGATAGGTCTCCTCGGTTCAAGAGGAGGTACTATACTTGGTGCAAGAAACCAGGGCACCTGGTGGACGAATGTCGCAGACGCCTTAACCTGTACCTACGCTGTGGTTCGCCTGGCCATCATGTTGCGCAGTGTGGACAACAGCACCCCCAATGCACAGAACACCTGTCCAGAAGACAGCTACTGACTGCAGCCCTGGTAAAGAGACTACCTCCATCCAAACGCCTTCTAGGTGGAGGGCAGTACCAGTGAACGTCACTCTGACACCGTCGTCCTACTCTGGTTCGACCAGTAGCAGGGAGAGCCGAAGTGGGAGCGAGTCCAGTGCTTCTTCCTGGACTGATGAGAAGAAGAAGGAGAGCAAGAAGTCAAATCCAAGGAAGTCATCATGAACCGAGGAGTATCATAGGGCGTTAAACACCAGACCTTAGGTGTAGAAGATGGGGCTACATCGAAGGAGGGTGCGAGTGCCAGGAAGCTTGATCCTAGTATTCCGGTGGCAGCCTCGGAATCTTTATTTCCAAGGTTACCCCACAACCTGAAAAGGTCATTGCGCAATCAAGTGACTCTTTCAGGATTAGCCAGTGATAACCTATCCTTGACACTGTCCAACGCTTCTCCAATTGACTCCTCCAGGAAAACCCTTTGTAGGGTTAACCTGGTGCAGTTGGCTCTTGTACCACTCATGGTTGTCCCATGTCGATGTTTTCATCGGGAGCGTTGGATGCTCTCATAGACTCCGGAGCTGAGGTCAACCTCTTGCCATCGAGTGTAGTGCAGGATTACCAGCTGTAGATGGTGCCCGACACCATTGGTCCAAAGAGTTTAGGGCCAACAGGACCTAAGACTTTAGGTACTGTACTGTTGACCTCCATACTGCATGGTATGACATTCACCCGGAATGTGTTCCATGTAGTGCCTTCAGGGACTATGGTTCCGCACGTAGTGCTTGGTTACCAGTTCTTGAGAGCAAATGGGGTGATAGTTTAAGGAAGCTGGAATCGACTGAGCGTTGGCAGTACTCCCCAAGAGCCTCATTGGAAGTAATACGTCTCAATACATGGAGCCTATTGTCAGCAAATGCTTTAAGCACTTGAGGTCCACGCAGCCGATTCAATCATGATTGCCAGTATTGAGACAGTACTTGTTCCCGTTACTGTAGACTTTCCTAAGGGGATTGACACCTCTTTTAAGTGCCCCGCTTGTCCAACCAACTGTTGGCCGGTCTCTCAAGAAAAGCTACAGCGATTCTTGGCATGCTGGAACTGAAAGATGAAAAAGATTAATTTTAATCAAGGGTTTTTCTGAAGAACTGCCAAGATCAAGAAGGGTGATCTCTTGGGGAAAGTCTTCACCATGGCAATGGTGGATGCTCCTCTATCCTGCCTGATAGCACAGGAGTGCGACCTAACACCTGAACTGAATGTATTGGAAGAGATAGACAATCTGTATATCTCCGACAAACTGGACACTTCTCAGAAGGACCAGTTCTGTCAAAAGCTTCAATGTCATCAGTCCTGGTGACGATGATGCAGGAGAGTGCTCGAGCACACCAAAACGCATCCACCTGTATGACGAGACACCCATTTATCAGAGGGTTCTACGTTTTGCAAAACCTGTCGCTGACACCATCGAGGAACAGTGCAAGGAGTTGCATGAACTGGGCATTATTGAATCCAGCATATCTCCTTGGTCTTCACCCTTGTTCCAGTCCGAAAAAAGGACAATAGTATACGGTTACGTGAGAACTACCGTAGGCGACTGTCTCTGATAAGTTCCCGATGCCAAACATTTCAGACTCCATATTTGGGCTACAAGGAGTCAAATACTTTACAAGCCTTGACCTGGTTCGTGGATACTACTAGTTACTGTTGGCAGAGGACAGTAAAGAATACATGGCTTTCTCTACCGCCTTTGGACACTGGCAGTTCAGACGCTTATCGTTTGGACTGAAGAATGCACCTGCAGTGTTCCCGAGAGAAATGCAGCTTATTCTACAAGAATTCCCAAGAGCCAAGGTGGTTGTCTACATAGATGACATCTTGACCCTTGGGTCTTCTTTTGAGGAACAACTGAAACTGGTAGAATGAGTTTTGGCTACTCTCCAGAACCAAGGACTCAAGATAAAACTCGGGAAGTGCTCTTGGGTTCAAGCCGAGGTAGGTATCTTGGTCATCTGCTTGGACAGTCTGGTATGCGCAAGCTCCCAGAATACATCCAGAAAGTGGGAGGCTTCCCTAAACCTACCACTGTGCATGAGCTATGGGGGTTCCTGGGACTACAGTAGTAAACTTCCAACAAAAGTTTATCTCCATGTGCTTACAGAGCGCCAAACCTTTATCTGCAAAGACTGGAGGACGTAAATCCCAAAGGACCAGAAAACTGAAATGGACTGCAGAAATGGACTACTATGCCTTTGTGCGCTTGAAGGAGCTGATCAAGGACATTCTGTTGTCATACACTGACTACTCCACTGATGCTAAACCCTTGGAGTTGTTTGTTGATGCTATGGGTGAGGGGACTGGTGCTCGTCTGTGCCAGTCCTTGGAGCATCTAGGGGAGCATTGTGTGATAGGGTGATAGCGTACGACTCCATGACCTTCCTTGACTGCGAGATCCATTACTCTACCATTAAGCGTGAGTTGGCTGCTCCGCGATGGGGATTGAAAACCTTCAGGGCCTTCCTCTATGGTCAGTTCTTCATAATTCATTCCGATCACCATCCCCTAATGTATCTTCATGACATGAAGACGGTGGACAGTCGTCTAGCATGGACGCTGGAGGACCTGTCTGAATTTAACTTTGTTGTTAACTACTGTCCAAGTGATCAAAATTCTGCAGCAGACTGGTTATTCGGCTGGCCCACATTAACTCACTGTTTGCTTGCTACTGATCCTACCACTCCCAAGTTGCCTATTGCACTAGCCTTATATAAGGAGGTTCGTGGTGGTCCAGATTCTCTTATAAAATTTTTGTACCTAGTCGTGAACTGCTGGATGGAAGGGTCAGGTGTCACACTTGACTCAGCCGAAGGGAGCCAAACTACGAGATGCCTTAATTCAGCAGTTTCTGAAGGACACCCATCGACTAGGCTTCAAACTGGACAAGACTAGCAGGAACAGGATCAAGGCAATGCGTTTTTCAGGTACAGTTCCAGCTTTGGAGCTGCTCTTGGCAGCATCTAAGCTATTGAACCTGGAAATCTGGGTCCATTGGGATCCCACTTGTCCTGTAGTCTATTGTGATCCATCCATGACTGAGCCTTAGTGTGTACATTTTCAGTGTCTGTCTGGAGTGCATTTTAACTCTCTGATCGAGCTCCATAATTATGTCCCACCAACTATCTTGATCCTGGGCCACAAGGCTAAGGGTTCCTGCATCTCGAGTTCCACGCTCCTATCTGCCCTATAGGAGACGTTGGTCTGACCTGGAAGTGCACCAGGGTTTGCTAGTGAAATGGAACCCAGACGGCTCAGTAGTCCTGGTAGTCACCTTCAATGTCCTTATAGAACTAGTTGCTGCAACACACCTCCAGAATGCTCACTGAGAGATCAGGAAAATCACTTCAATGCTCTGTCGACTCGTTTGCCACAAATCTTTGCTTAATGTAATCAGGGATATGTGCCGGACGTGTTGGGAATGTCAGACTTGTAAGGTATCAAGGGAGGTGGTTACCCCACCAACCTCTTCTCCTTTTGAACTAGTTGCTATGGACCTTGTGAGTCTCCCAACAATCAGTACTGGTTTTATTGGGTGTCTGATGGTAGTCGACCATTATTTAAAGTGGGTGACGGCAGTACAATATGCCAGGTGCTTGAAGACCAAGTTTTTCCAGTAAATCCTTGTGTTCCAGTCCAGATATTGACTGATAACGGCCAAGAATTTATTTCCCAGGAATTTACTGGGTTGCTGGAGCAGTACAATGTTGTACATGTGAAAACAACTCCGTATAAAACCTCTGGCAATGGTGCAGTGGAGCGGGTGAACCGTACCATTGGCTAGTTACTGAGGGTGATTTATGGGGAATGGAAATGGGACCAGTACTTATCCAAAGCCGTTCTCAGGCACAACCATTCCCCCCACACTGAGATTGGCTGTACTCCAGCTGAGAACATACTGAAGGGTGCTCACAATGTTGACAGTATCCCGTTGCTGTCAGCAGAAACAAGAGACTCATGGGCTGAAGGGCATCCTCGGTATAAACCGTTTAAGGAGGGTTCTCTGGTTCTCAAGAAGGTGCACCTGTTGGGACACTTCTGTTGAACAAGCTCATCCCTATGTTTGAGGGGGTATTCCGTGTTCCTAAGGTACACAAGAATAAGGTTACCTATGAGCTGCAGAGACTGCATGATGATGAACTGGTAAAAGCTCATCATATGCAGTTAAAGGCCTGCCTTGTACCTCCAGTCTACCTTAGGAGGCACTTTCTCTGGTATCCAAGGGGTCCTGATCCTTTAACTGAGACTCAGAATAGTCCAGGACTTGTGGATAATAGACCAACTTCCTCTGAAGTTTCGGAGAGTTCTGTGTCGAGTGGTGATGGTGACTTCTATGCGGTGGCTGCAATAGTTGCGTCATACCTTTTGTCTCGACGACAAAGGCCCATTCTTAAAACAACTAGGACTTATGAGAGGAAAAGAGCACTGGATGCTTGCTTACATCCTCCTGAAAATTTCGATGAGACTCCTGTATTGAAGCCCGATTCTATTCGAAATTGTGTGGTCCTCCAACCGTGGGAGAACAGCCCCACTGAAATGTGTGAAACCCCAATTTTGACTCCAGAATTGGTGGTTCACTCTCCTGTGCCAAAATTTCCAGCACCCTGATTCTTAGCCTCCTCTTTCCAAGAGGAAGGTGTCGTTCATCCACCAGAGAGTTGGGAATTCTGGGATTTTTCCAGCATTCCGTTGTTGAAACCACTTCCTGTTGGCTCCATGAGTTCCAGTCCAGACTGGTCAAGACCTTCTAGTTTAGAAGGCTGTTTCGGACTCAGCAATGTCCATTTACTTGATTATGGCTATTTGGCACCCAATTGTGACGACCGACTGTTGCCTGAAAACCCCACCTCTAGTGGATTTAGTCCCCCATACACTAGGTCAAAAGGTCCTCTTTCTCACCTACCTTTAGTTCAGCTTCGAGTCATGGAGTGGAGGCCTCGTCTCCCTGACCAGACGAATATTACAGAGAGGGAACTGTACTCCATTCCTGAGTCACCTTAGAATTCAGACCCTTTTCGACATTCTGATGGTAGATTAAAACACAGGTCGTAACTCGAAGCTGAAATGGCACAGTCAGGTGTATTTGACCTGGACCCGACAGCTCTGTTTGGCTCTTCTTTAACAGAGCTTTGCCCTGAGTCATCACCTGATTTTTCAGGATTTTTATTGTTCTCTTCTGAGTCTATGGATTCTGTCTCTGGTTCATCTCTGAGAATGTTGATAACCCACAAATACCAACTGTTATGGAGAATCACCAGCTTAGCCTGTCTCCGGTGCTGCGAGAGACTAACATGGCTGCCCAGCAGATTGCTGAATCCCGGCGTATGTCCCGAGAGAGAATTTTGAGACTCAGAACAACTATAAATCTCCCACTGAATTAATCACCGAGAAGTTTTTTATTTAAAGTTTTTGTAAAGTACAGTAATTGCTTTTTTATTAGTCATTTTCTATTCCCACATTAGGGAAGTTAAAAGACTGTGGAACGGGACACCTTATGTGGGGAAAACTGTATTGAGTCACGGTTTGTTTTATTATTTGTTATATATTTTCCTTTACCATGACAAAATTATATAAGATTTAGTAATTTTTTTTTATTGTACTGTAATAGTCCAAAATCAATAAGTTTTGTATTCTTTAACAATTGATCTTGGACTACTGTACAATGAATGTCAGTTTTCTTTTTCATGGATAGTTTCATGACTGTGTATGCCTGTAATAATAACTGTACTGTACTGTAAATGAATTTTATTGGAGCATTGATGGAAGGGAAGGGTGATAAACTAGTTTTAAGTTTAAGTATTGTATATCCATTATTTCTGATAGTATATCATCTATTCCTATCAAATTCTGTTATATCATGACACTGTCAAATGATGTACCTAATGTAATATGTATTCACGTGCATTTTATAGATTTTGGTGTGAGGTGTTGTCATTTACGAGACTTTTTTGGGGATGGGC